>NW_028227256.1:31077930-31322930 GCF_978045245.1 Mus caroli | reverse complement strand
TGACCTGGAAGCCTGGCTGATGGGCACAGCACCAGTCCATCAAAAGTATTCAAAAGGCACCAGCAGAGAAAAATTTGGAAATATTACCCCCAAGAAAGTAGCAAGACAGCTTCCACAGGAATGATAAAACAGCTCTAAATAAGGCAGGGCTCTCTTGTTGACAAGTGACAGGTGGCCAGTTCAAAAGAGGAGTGTAGACTGTGAGCCAAAAAAACACATCAGCTTATGTAAACGGGCTAGAGTTCAAAGAGCAAGTCCCAGGAACATGTTGATTCATAGGTTCTAGAATGTGATTTTGGCTCTTCTTTTTCTGTGTAGGTTTGGCTCTGCGGGCCAGTTCTCCCACATACCATACCAGTGTCGGTTGTAAGGGTTGTGGTCATTCTTTTGTTCTGTGCCATCTGGAATGCCTCTCTGCACTTGGGAAAAATGTCACCCCCTCAGTTTGAACACATGGCCTCCCACGATAGAACCTGGACATCAACTGCCTGAAATGTCAAGCAGGCTGTAGTTGACACAAGAGCAGACCCTCTGACCTTGCCCTGGTGAGCTCACATTCCTGAGGCACCAGTGGCAGCTACCCTAGGGATTCCACATGCTGCTAAATTCCCCTTTGATTATGTCCTTTCTACTAAAATGCCTAGATTCACACAACTTCCATTCAGCAGCCCCGTTACCAGAAATGTCCTTCTTCCAATGTTCCTGTCAATCCTGAATCCAAGCAAAGATGCTTTGGGTCTGATTTTAGTTCCTTTTGCTGCTGTTGTCTGTTTGTTTTGAGAGAGGGGCCTTGCTCTGTTGCCTCAGGGGCACTGAACTCAACGTTCTCTTAGCAGGAACTATGGGCCTGTGCTACTCGCTTGCTTCAGCCAAGGATTCTCGGTGACGTTTGAGCGTCAATCGCGTGTGGGGTGCACGCTCCCTTCCACTCCAAGTTTGTCATTCAAGGAATAGGCTTTTTATTATTATTATTTTTAATCCAACCTGTGTGAAAAGTCGCGTTCTGGGACTAATGACAGTTTTGCTTATGAAAGACAATTTTAGAGGGCCTCTTAAGGAACAGAAGGGCAGAGCATCCCAGAATAAGGAAAGGTGCATGAAGATCACCATAGAGGAGGATCACCGTAGAGGTAGTTAGCTAATCACTTTGCCCCCAGCCAGGGTGCGCATGAGCTTCAGGCACCTCCCCCAGGTGCTCTCTGGATTTGCAAATGAAACACATACACACACATCAGTTAGTTTTGAAACATCGTGACTAGCTTAATGACTGGGCACTCTTAAACCTCCCTCTGCTAGCAAACACTCCCCTCCGGTACTCCTGAGTTAACATCTTTTAAAATCTATATTTCATCTCTGTTGCCCCAAACACAGAGGGGAAGTGGCCTGCGTTTTTCTCACATGTCAGCGGGCCTTTAGGTCTGGTCTTTTTTTCTTTCTCCTCATGGTGATCTCTGCCTTCTTCCTCTCTCCTGGTTCCTAGCCTATGCAAATCTAAAGGTCCTGCCTCAGTCTACCTGCCCAGCCGTTGGCTGTTGGCATCTTTATTTCCCAATCAAAACCAATGGAGGAGGGGGGAGGCTAGAAAGATGGCTCAGCAGTTAAAAGCACTGACTTCTCTTCCAGAGGTCCTGAGTTCAACTCCCAGCAACCACATGGTGACACATAACCATCTGTAATGGGAACTGATACCCTCTTCTGCTGTGTCTGAAGACAGATACAGTGTACTCATATACATAAAAGTAGATAAATCTTTAGAAAAAAATTTTAAAATGAGAATTAGAAAAAAAAGAAAGAAACAACAACAACAACAAAAACAAAAAACAAAAAACCAATTGGTGGCAGGGACCTGCAGCATCTTACAAGCAAACATGGGAATTCCCATGTAATTTGAGAATCCATTAAATCAAATCCCCAACAGATCACTTCCATCCCATATAAAAATGTCCTGACTACTTATCAGTTATTTGAAACTCATAAAGTCCAAACTACAAAGGCTTGAAAGAGTGAGCCTGGTCTTCCCATCCCAAATAAAACAAGAGGCCTCAAAGCAAGGAAGCAATGACCCGTGATGAATAGAAGGAAGGCATGGACAGATAGAGATAGAGAAAATAACATAAATTATCTATGTGTGGTGGTTTGAATATGCTTGGCCCAGGGACTGGCACTATTAGGAGGTGTGGCTTTATTGGAGTAAGTATGGCCTTGGAGTAGGCACTGTGAGTGTGGCCTTTCATATCCTTGTCCTAGCTGCTTGGAAGCTAATCTTCTCCTAGCAGCCTTCTGCTGAAGATGTTGCACTCTCAGCTACTCCTGCACCATGCCTGCCTGACCACTGCCCATACTCCCACCTTGATAATAGACTGAACCTGTAAGCCTGCTGCAAAACTTATAAGTGTTGCTTTGGTCATGATGTCTGTTCACAGCAGTAAAACCCTAACTAAGTATGTAACATATAATAATCTAAATAATATAAAATAATATAATATAGATATAATGATATAAATTATCTATATAATAATATAGATATAATATAGGTGTAGATATAAGAGATAGAAAGACAGACAGACAAATAATGGGTAGACAGATTTATTAGGGGATTTATTAGAATAGCTTACAGGTTCTGGTCCAGCAGTCCAACTATTACTATGTATAAATGGAAGGTCTGAGAATCCAGTAGTTGTTCAGTTCACAGGGCTGGATGTCTCAGTTGGTCCTCAGTATATACTGGGATCCCAAGGAAGTAGGCTCTAATGCCAGTGAAGGGAGGGACTTGCTAGCAAGGCAAGAACAAGCAGGCAAAGAGAAAGCAAGCTTCCCTCTTTCCATGTCCTTTATAGAAAAATGTAGCTCAGGGCTGGAGAGATGGCTCAGCAGTTAAGAGCACTGGCTGCTCTTCCAGAGGACCTAGGTTCAATTCCCAGCACCCACAAAGTAGCTCACAATTGTCTGTAACTCTAGTTTCAGAGGATCTGACACCTTCACCCAGACAAAGATGCAGGCAAAACACCAATGTTCATAAAAAGAAATAAATCATAAAAAGAGAGAGAGATGTGACCCAGATTGAAAGTAGAATTCCCCACCTCAAAAATCTGGATTAGAACCTACTTCAGATGATTTAATTAAAGGAGGAAAAAAATTCCTCACAGGTGTGCTCAGCTGCTTGGGTTTTTGTGAATTCCAGATGTAGTCAAGTTGACAACCAAGCACAGCCATCACACATGGACAGCTCCCATTTGGTCCTCCAGGTCTCTAGCATCCTTCTAGAGCTAGCTCTCCAATGGCATGGATAGCATCCATCAATCAGTACCTCATCTTCTTTTGGCTAGTGGAGTCAGCCAACCAAAGACAGCAGTGGAAGCTAAAAGGGTAGGAGGGAAATGAGCCTGAGACATAACGTCTCTGCTTTCCTCCCAGTTAGCTGATAGCTGCCATCGGCAGTCTTCTCTCTCCAGACACTTTCTCTGGGCTCTTTGCTCTCCTAGCAGTAATTGTTTCCATTACTTCCTGGTTTCTAACCCCCAACCCACACTTCAGAATTTGTGCCTTTACACTGTGGCTGGGTTTTTAAGTTTTTATTTAAAATTTTTATTTATTTTGATGCATGTGTATGAATGGTTTGCTGCATGCATATAAGAGCGCCATGTGATTTTTTTTTTCCCAGAAGTCTTGGAGCTGGAGTTAAGAATGGTTGTACCAAGGCTCACTCTTTCAAATGTGAGAGACTCTGCATTCAGAGGGGTAATTTTTCAGAGAACAACAGTTTCTGGCAAAGAGGACAAGAGGACCCCAGCAGGTTAGAGTTGGGTAGACAGGATCATACCCAAAATATGTGGGGGGACAGTGAGGCTACATGAACATGTGGATGACTCTTGGAGACATGAGGACCAAGTTAAGACATTTTACCACCTCACATTTCTGAAAAAGTTAATAAGCTGGGACTTTTATGAGGGTTGAGTCACGAGGGTTTTGACAGTGACACAGAGAAAAGATAAAAGACGAAGCTTGTATAACCAAAGAACCAAGAGTGGAGGTGTGCAGTGCCCAAAGCAGGGTGTGGTAGTGCAGGCCTTTAATCCCAGCACTTGGGAGGCAGAAGCAGGCAGATTTCTGAGTTCAAGGCCAGCTTATTCTACAGAGCAAGTTCCAGGACAGCCAGGGCTACACAGAGAAACCCTGTCTTGGAAAACAAAAGCCAAGCAAGCCAAGGGACTTTAACAACTAAGCGACAACAGATGAATACAAATAACCAGACCAGGGGAAGGCAATGCTTACCTTCACCCGCCCTTGTGCCCTGCCCCAAAACGTGTCTTATTGAAAGTTACCAAACTGTCAGTTGAGAGGAGGAGGTAGTGGGAAGAAACTACACTGGTGTCAAGTACACAGATGTGATATGTGACGTTTTGTGGACTGTGAGTCATCTAAAACAAACTGAAGTCAGAGAAGAGTGAAATGGTATGTCATTAAACTGTAAACATACGTAGAGTAACAGTATACTGCACACACACACACACACACACACACACACACACACACACACACACCACACACTTAATTACTAAAGATTAAACCCAGGATCTCACGGAAGCTCCTTACATCTGAGCTAGCTTCCTAGACTGGGCATGGTTCTATTGCTGTAATGTTGAAAAGCGAGCCCAGGGCCTTGGGGGTGCTAGACCTGTGCTCTGCCACTCAGCTATGCTCCCAACCCTATATACTTTTTAAAAAATTCAATATATTTTCAATATATTTTAATGAGATTTCTCATTCTTTTATGGTGTTATAAATTCTGTGGTCTTGCTACATCATTTCCCCCTTAAAACAGAGAGCTATTGGTTTAGGGATTAGTAGTCAACACCTGCATTGCAATGTGAGAACGAAGGGCAGAGGCTTGTGTATTTGAGTTCAAAACTTGCATTAAAACAGAAAGTGTAATATCTACCTGGTCTACATAACAAGACCTAGTCTCAACAAAACAAAACAAATACATCGAGAAAACAAAAAGCAAAATTAAACAAAATAGAAAACATTTAGGCTCTTTTCAAAATGTTTTCCTATTCACCAACGTTACAATGAGGAGCCCTGTACATACACCACTTTAATGGCTGTCTATAGATAGGACACCTGTACTCAGAGTGGCTGGGCAGAAAGCACATGCAGTTATTATCTGATACCATGCCAATTTCTTTCTACCTCTACAACAGAATGTTCTAAAACGTTTCATGGTTTGTTTGGTGGAAAGTATTCCATACATTGCACTTTTTAAAAATTGGTTATTTCCCTGTCTGAACAGCTGCTAAGCTATTTGTTGGCTGGCACAGTATTTAATATTCCTAGAAGCAGAAAGACTGCAGTGAACCTTATTGAGGAAAAGAAAGAAAGAAAGGAAGAAAGAAAGGAAGGAAGGAAGGAAGGAAGGAAGGAAGGAAGAAAGAAAGGAAGAAAGGAAGAAAGGAAGAAAGAAAGGAAGAAAGAAAGAAAGAAAGAAAGAAAGAAAGAAAGAAAGAAAGAAAGAAATTACTGCGTTAGTTTGGCTTTGTTTAGCCATGAGTTTTAGTGCTGGTAGATGTCGTTAGGTTAAACAAGGTGTTTCTAAACATAAATACATGAAAATAATACTATGTATTGGGTTAACAAAGATGTTGTGAACAAGGGGGTCATGAGAAACTAATCGTGTATGTTCCTGAAGCACAATAATTCATAATGTTCACAGATTCTACTGATTGTAAGAGTTGTGATTATTTCCCAATAATCATTGAGTTTTAGAATGCATACACACGTAAATCTACACCTCTCGACAGTACTCATCCCTCTCACCCCCCCATCCTCCATATCCCCATGTGCACGTGCCCATATAACCATAAAACTGTTCATAATTTACAAGGTTGTATTTACTGACATCACATGTTTGTGTGATTTAATTAAAAAGGGATCAGGTATAAAGTTAAAAGTTAGCTAAAATGGATGAGAGGAATAAACACCTGAATCCAGGTGTTACCTACCATCTGGTCTACACCCTCTGCCCCTCCCACCCTGAGCGGATGGCACCTGCTCAAACAGAACCCATGTGGTGAGGAAGAACGGAGTGACCACATGGTTGTTACTCCAAGGAGAAGCGGGGAGTACGCTTTCACTTCATTCCTGAGATATTTATCTAGGGATAGTGCAAGCCCCTGGCCTGACTTACAAAGACGTGCTTGGAGCCCTTGATTAGTAGATCTACAGAATTTTCAACGAGACTGTTACTTATATTTTTGGTGTCACGTAAGATACACAAGTCACTTTGGGCAACTACAAGAAAGCTCACCTTAATCAAGTGTGGCTAGGGTTGTCCCCAGATGAGTGGGAATCTAAAAATGAGAGGTATTTTGGCAATTCTTAGATGAAATTATCGACAGCTGTATTTTAAAAGGGGGCTGAAAGTTGTATTTTAAAAAGCAGCTTCCACCCGAGCTGATGATGTATGCCTTTAATCCCAGCACTCTGGAGGCAGAGGCAGGTGGATCTTTCCGAGTTTGATGCCAGTCTAGTCTACAAAGCAGGACAGCCAAGGCTATGCAGAGAAATCCTGACTCCACCCCCCAAAAAACCAGATTCCAGATTGGAAGCCACATTTCAGCATCCCAGGTCATCAAATCTCAGGTGGCTGGTTTCTAAATCCCAACAGCAACAGCTTTACACAATGGCGCGAGACAAAGGCTCCTCTGGCCTACGGTCTTCAGTGACAGCTATTTGACTTCAGCAGTAGATACGAATCTGTGACCTACATGCAAATCATGCCTGGTGACGCAAACTGCACACTGTGGAGGAGACTGGGAATGAAAGCATCCAATCTGACAAGCACTAGATTTATCACTCTTTGGGCAGTAAGCTGTTAGCATTGCCAGGGCCAGGGAGCTGTATTGTGCATGGTGTGTACAGTGATATTTTGTTGACCTTTCAGAGTCCTGTGAGTAATTCTGCTTGTGTGAGCTCAAGCGCTCTGAAACTGCACTAAAAAAAATGTTGGAAGGGCTATCGGGGGACTGCCCCACCTGGGGATCCATCCTGTCTGCAGACACCAAACGCCATTGCCAAGAGACTCTTGCTCACAGGAAGAGTGATGTGGCTGTTCCCTGGGAGGTTCTGCCAGCACCTGACCAATGCAAATGCAGATGCTTGCAGCCAACCATCTGACTGAGCTTGGGGATCCCGGTGGGGGAGCTGGCAAAAAGACTGGAGAAGCAGAGGGGATTGCAACCCCATAGGAAGAACAATGTTGGCTGGCCAGACTACCCAGTGCTCCGAGGTACTAGACCAACCAAGTAGAGAACAGGGAAGGATGGCTGCAGATACATATGTAGCAGAGGATGGCTTTGTCATTAATGGAAGGGGAGGCCCTTGGTCCTGTGGAGATTTGATGCCCCAGTGATGCTGGAGGGGTGGGGCAGTAGTGGGTGAGTGGGTGAGAGAGCACCCGCTTAGGGGCAAAGAGGAGGGGGAAGAGGAAAAATGGGATGGGGGGTTGTGGAGGGGAAACCAAAAAGGGTGTTATCATTTGAAATGTAAATGAATGGAATGATTAATAAAAAATTAAAAAGAAAAGAGAAAAACAAATAAATACGTATTTATTTTATATGAATGTTTGTCTGCATATATGTATGCATACTACATGTGTGCCTGGTGCCCAAGGAAGGCAGAAGAGAGTATCAGGACTCCTGGAACTGGTTGTGAGTCTCTATGTGGGGGCTGGGAATCAAACCTGAGTCCTCTGCAAGAACTATAAGAGCTCTAAAGCATGGCGTCTTCGCTCCAGCCCCAAAAGATTCCTGTGCGTACCACTGGTTATTCCAAGTGCTTGTCTCTATGTGAAACAAGAGGGTTTTTTTCATTATCTCTATAGTCCAATGACCATATCTGAAATGTCAGATGGATCCGTTGTTCTTAGAGAGACCCTACAAGGCAGTGCTTATAGGCTGAAGTGAGTTGAGAAACAAATTCTCTGCTCTTCTCATCCCCTTGGCTCTCTGTCTGGTACGGCTTAAATTATGACTTTCCTCCCCCATTCTGTATTAGTTCTTTGTCTCATTGCAGCAGCAACAAGTCTGGCAAAAGACAATTAAGAAAGAACGGTTTATTTTGACTTGTAGTGAAGTGGTCGAGGTAGCTGCTTTCTTGTTCTGATCTTAACCTGATTCCATTTTATGTCTTCTCAGGAATTTTTCTACCTCTACCTCTCAAACCTGTAGTACTTTTCATGGCCCTGACCATGCCCAGAGCAACAACCAAAACATCTGTTGAATGCTTAGCCAAAACAAAGGTCACTCGGCTCCCCTGACTGACACCTGGCAATGACATCATTTTGTTTCTTGCCTTTATAAATGATGTACTTCTGAGCTTGGTGCCAAGAGTTCTTTGGGGGCAAGAGCCTGCTCTCAGTCACCTGCTAATAAAAGACTCCAATTTGGCTTTATATGCACACTGGTCTGTAGCTTTCTCAATTGGGTTATAACAACAGGGCTATAGTTCATCACGGAAGAGAAGGTATGAGAGGAATTGCAGAGGAAACAGCCGGTCATGCTGTGTCCAGAGTCAGGAAGAGACAGAAAGATTCACTTCATTGTCTCCTTTTTCTTCAGTCCGGGTCCCCATCCTACAGAATGTTATGGCCCACAGTTAGAGTGGGGCATCCTACCTCAGACAAGGTAATCTTGACATGATCACAGATTTGTTTCCACGGTGATTCTAAATTTCATCAAGCTGAAATTCACAATCACACACTCCAGAATGCCAGTCCCCAACATCATTGTGTTTGGAGACAGGGGTTTTAGGAAGCAGTTGAAGTAAAGTAATATATGTGTCTTAGTTACTTTTCTATTACTGTGATGGGTCACCAAGGCAATTCACAAAAGAAAATGTTTAAAGGATTTGACAGATTCAGAGAATGAGAGTGGCTGACCATCTCTCATGGTTATAAGAGATGGTAGCATGGTAGCAGGCAGGCAGGCAGGCATGGTGCTTAAGCAGTTGCTGAGAGCTCACATCTGATCAAGCTCTCAGGCATGAATCAGAGAGAGAGAGAGAGAGAGAGAGAGAGAGAGAGAGAGAGAGAGAGAGAGAGAGAGAGAGAGAGAGAAAAAGCACGCTAACTGAAAATGGTATGGATTTCTAAAACTTTTAAGTCCACCCCCAGAGACACGCCTTCTTTATCAAGACCACACCTCCTTATCCTTCCAAAAAGTCCCACCACCTGGGGATTAAGTATTCCGACATGAGAACAAGGGGGCTGTTTGTATTCAGTCAACCACAGCAGGGAAGTGTTGTAAGCTAGAATCTTCTTGACCTTCTAAAACAATGATTCTCGCTCGACCTGTGAGTCATGACTCCTTTAGGAGTTGAACAACCCTTTCATAGGGCTCACCTAAGACCATTGGAAAACACAAACATTTACATTATGATTCATAATAGTAGCAAAATTACAGTTATGAAGTAGCAACAAAAATAATTTTATGGTCTGGGATCGCCATTACATGAAGAACTGTATTACAGGGTCTCAGTATAAGGAAGGTGGAGGACCACTGTTCTAAGAGACGATCTCTCCCTGGTGTGCCCTCCTTTTCCTTACTCCTATTCCCTCCATTGATAAACCTCTTTTACACCAGCTCTCTTGCATGGCATAATTTCTCAGGGCTACCCCTTGGCATGGGCTGCCAAAAGTACTAGATCTCTTGCTGCATATTTCGTAACAGCTGGAGCTCTGGTGTAATCTCCACTCCTGCATGGAGGCTGCTGTTCTTCATTATTCTGATTAAAGGAGTCCACTGTGTTTGCACCCCTGCTTCTGCACCAGGACTCAGTGCCCGAGATTCAGGGTCTTTCTAATTGCTTGGTTGGTACAATCTCGTCTACAAACAACAGGTGCTGGACAGAAATAGATGACAGCATTATAAGGCAATTTCCTTTCTGAATAGTGTTTGGCAGCTGGGAAGAGCACATCTGTTACAGCAGTCTACAGCCCTGAAGGTCTACAAGCCTTCTGCTTGACTGTGGAGTCTGCCTCCTGCTTCCCTGGTAACTCTAGAAAGGTAAATATCAGCTTTGCCGTTTGTTTAAGTTCCCATATGGCAAGGAGGAGATATCTGGGTTTTGTGGAGACCCATTCACAAGACCATTTCCTTCCAATCCAAAGAATAGAATCTAAGTCTCACCTCTGGCTCTTACTGGGGATGTGACACTCTAAGCCATCCCAGGCATTCCATACTGTTGTCTCTTCTGGTCTAGTTGGGCCTGTCAATCACCTCGTTAGGAGTCCAGTCCCTGGAAAGCTGGTTCATCTGTAGACATACTAATGAGGAGTGAGAACTAATACCCCTTAATGAAATAATATACTGCATCTTTTCCAGGAAGCCCCTCCTTTCGGGCAGATGCTCAAAGCTCTCATCAGGCAGCACCGAGCCTGCTTGCTTATCTGAGTTACTCAAGAAAAAAAAAAAAAGAAAAGAAAAGTTAGTTGCTCTAACTTCTTTTCTCTTCTCTTCTTTTTGTTTCGTTCTGTCTCCTCCCCCTCCCCCACCCCCACCCCACCAGACACTGGCTCCAAATTCCAAGCATGCTTTCCCTTACTTTGTACTCTGAACTATCTTTCACTTTCTGTGAAGCCCCTTCTGCTGTCAATCACATGCACAAAGGGTGTGGCTTACTACACTTCCTCATCAACATCTCCCTCATCCAGGCAGATGCCCATATTAACGACCTGCTTGCTCTGTTCTCTGTCTCTTAAATTCTTTTTTTTTAATGGAATATATATATATATATATACATCTTTTTATTGTATTGTATTGTATTTTTTAAATTAATTTATTTTTTTTACATTCCATATTCCATTCCCCACCCTTCCCCATCCACCCTCCAACTGCTCCACATCCCACACCTCCTCCCTCTAAACTCCCCAGGGCCTCCAGTCTCTAGAGGGTTAGGTGCATCATCTCTGAATGAACACAGACCCAGAAGTCCTCTTCTGTATGTGTGTTGGGAGGCCTCATATCAGCTGGTGTATGCTGTCTGTTTGGTGGTCCAGTGTTTGAGAGATCTCGGGGGTCCAGATTAATTGAGACTGCTGGTCCTCCTACAGGATCGCCCTTCTCCTCAGCTTCTTTCAGCTTTCCCTAATTCAACAACAGGGGTCAGCTGCTTCTATCCATTGGTTGGGTGCAAATATCTGCATCTGATTCTTTCAGCTGCTTATCGGGTCTTTTGGAGGGCAATCATGATAAGTCCTTTTTTTTGTGAGCACTCCACAGCCTCAGTAATAGTGTCAGATCTTGGGACCTCCCCTTGAGCTGGATCCCACTTTGGGCCTGTCGCTGGACCTTCTTTTCCTCAGGCTCCTCTCCATTTCTATCCCTGTAATTCTTTCAGACAGGAACAATTATGGGTTAGAGATGTAACTGTGGGATGGCAACCCCATCCCTCACTCTGTCTTCCTTTGCTGGAGGTGAGTTCTATAAGTTCCCTCTTCCTACTGTTGGGCATTTCATCTAAGGTCCCTCCCTTTGATTCCTGAGAGTCTCTCACCTCTCAGGTCTATGGTGCATTCTGAAGTGTCCCCCCAACCTCCTATTTCCTGAGGTTGCCTGTTTCCATTCTTTCTGCTGGCCCCTAGGGCTTCAGTCCTTTTCCCTCACCCAATACCAGATCAGGTTGCCCCCCCCCCCTTAATAAAACTGCCCTGCTTTTTCTTTGAAATCTGCTTACTTTTTTTTTTTTTAATTACTGAGACTAAGATCCCAGAACACTATTCATTTTCTTGGTAACACTGCTAACAATTCTCAAGGAGACACATTGTAAGTTTCACCAGGTGAGAATAAATTCCCTACTACAATTTTTGAGCCCCAAATTTGAAGCAAGCTTTATTAAATGCTATCCAGGATGGTGTACACTGGCTAGATCATATCCAGGATTCTCAGACAATGGTTGTGAATTATATTAGTCGGATGCTTATAAAGGCACAACCCACCAGGCTACGACTTTGTCCAATGGAGGGCAAGCATACATCCAGACATACTTCCCACCTAAATGGTACCTCCCACCTACATGTGGTCAAGTACATTCTGTGCGGTTGTAACTCAGAAAGAGTTCTTGCTTCTCTAAAACACTGCACTGACAAGCATCATGCTTATTGCCCTGAATAGGATTATTACTGCTGTCATGAAACACCATGACCAAAGCAAGATGGGGAGAAAAGGATTTCTTTGGTTTCTATATCATAGTTCATCGTCAAAAAAGTCAGGGCCAGAACCCAAGCAGGGCGGGAACCTGGAAGCAGAAACAGATGCAGAAGCCATGGAAGGGTGCTTCTTGTTGGTTTGCTCCAAGTGGCTTGCTCAGCCTTCTTTCTTAGAGCACCCAGGACCACCAGCCCAGGGATGGCCCCATCCACAATGGGATGGGCCCTCCTCTTGCGCGCATCCGACTCAACCAGCAAGAATGACACTGCAACAGGATCCTTCTGCACACGTTTATGGGGAGAGCTTGATTGTAGAGGCGAAAAGACCCCAAGCCCAGAACTGGTGCTGCTTATATAGGCCTAGGAGAGGCGTGTCTCACACCCGGATTGGTTAAGCACTATGCCTCATTTGCATGTTCCTCATCTGATTGGCTACTCTCTCTCAGTATCTCACAGTACCTCATTAACATACCTCATTTGCATGTCTCACATCTGATTGGTTATTCTCTCAGTACTTTGCAGAGCCTCATTATCATGCCCGGGCCAGGCAGTGTTTTGGCGAAAAACTTTACTGCATAAGTAAGCTTTGGTCGTTTGCCCAAACTTATGAGTGGTGGCCAGCAGTAGCCTGCGCCACTCTGCAACGGCACATGTGGCTTCCCACACCCTCCCACATCAATCAATAATTAAGAAAAATGCTTTACAGAGTTGCCTACAGCTACTTTTTTTTTTTAAACCTTAAAAGATGAAATCAGTATAATGTGATATTTGAATGAAAATAAGAAATAAAACAAGGAAGGAAGGACATGACTGGTCCTAGGTTTGGTGGAGAAGGTCATTGCTACAGAAGGTTCCCAGCGCCAACATTAATTTTTAATAGTGATCTCTCCTAGCAGATATGAGAGAGTTTATCAGATAAAATTTCCTTGGGGAGCCTTGAAATGGTGCCTTGTGCTTTTCAGATGCTGCTCAGAAGGAACCCCCTCCCTCTCCAGGAACAGCCAAGACACACTAAAATGATTATTTTGAAATTCATTGTTAATTAACTTAAATAATTATTTCTAACCAAGGTTGTCTTTAAATATTGTCTGCTTTGCATTCCACAAAGAGCAGCACCTTGCTTTGACACACTCTGCCAGAATGTGAATCGTGCGTCTAATGAGAATTATTTTTGAAAGTTGGGGCAACAGAATTTTGAAGAGCGCATGATTCATTCCTGCAGAAGACCAGAGTTGCATGAGAATGAAATGATTTTAATGATATGCGGTTTCCTTAATGTGTATTCTAGTTTTCTACATTCTTATGGAAGCATGCTTTAGTTGACTTTCTTCAAAACTCACTTTAGACTTAACCAAATTAGACCTCAAACTGCTTCAGTAAGAACAGTTCTTCCAAGTTATAAATGGTCAACAAAAACTGCTTATCATTCAATTCTCCAAAATTCAGGGACAGAGCTAATTTATAGAATAAATTATATATATATACACACATATATATTTGACCAGGCTACCTGGCCTACCCTTACCACCCAACCTTCAACTTTCTAGCCCAGGGGCTAGGCTGCCCTTCCCCCAGAGGCTGCTCCCTATGTAATCCAGACATGTTGGATTATATTACATCCTTTTCTCCTCTTCTTTCTCTGCAAGCATGCCCTTTCTCTCTTTCTCTTTCCCTCCCTGCCTCTCTCCCTCTGGTGACTTCCCTGGCCTGTTTTTGGGGCCAGTGAATTCACCCAAGAGCAGCTTTCCAATAAACATGCATTCAATATAATCTAATCTGGCTAGAATTGGCTCATTATACCAGTGGAGACATAACCTGTCAGTGACCAGAGGCAGGGGAATCTCCATGAGTTTGAGAACAGCTTGATCTATGAAGCAAGTTGCAGTAAGATTTTGACATAATTAAAACAAACAAAACAAGCTGGGCGTGGTGTCGCAGGCCTTTAATCCCAGCACTCAGGAGGCAGAGGCAGGCAGATTTCTGAGTTCGAGGCCAGCCTGGTCTACAGAGTGAGTTCCAGGACAGCCAGGGCTATACAGAGAAACCTTGTCTCGAAAAACCAACAAAACAAAACAAAACAAAACAAAACAAAACAAAACAAAACAAAACAAAACAAAACAGCAACAAAACCAGAATGGTAGTGCCAGAACTGGAGGGTGGGGGGGACCAGAGGAACATAAGTTAAGGCCATCCCTGGCCTACATGGCAAGAAGCTGTTTCAAGACAAGAACAAGAACAAGAACAAGAACAAGAACAAGAACAAGAACAAGAACAAGAACAAGAACAAGAACAAGAACAAGAACAAGAACAAGAACAAGAACAAGAACAAGAACAAGAACAAGAACAACAAAAGAAACAAATGGGTTGGCATATAGCCAGGTAGCTCAGTGCAGAAGTGCTTGCACATCAGGTAGGAGGCCCTGCGTTTAATCCTTAGAGTTGGGGAGTAGGGGGAAAAGGTCAGTTTGTTATTTCTGTTACTGCTAAATAAATACACTTTGTGACTTCTTGAGACCTCCAGTGAAGAGAGAGAGGCTAGAGAAGGTATTCAGTCCCCATGGCCACTGAGTTAATCAGTCCTGCATGCATAATGAAACCTAACCACCAGACCACAGAGAGATTCCTGAATGAGTTGCCTAAGCACATTTGTGTTTCATAAGGGTGGTGCCCACTGGTCCCTTGAGGACAGATGTTTCTGTGCCCCAAACCTCTCTGGTCCTTGCCCTGTAGACCTTTCTGACGTCTATTTTGAATTCCTTATTATAAGATCAAGAACATTTTGTGGTTATGCCTACCCATGTTGGGACCTGAATTTTTCTTTTCTATCGAGCTACATGTCTGCTTTTCTGTCAGTTCCATATTGTTTTTTTGTTTTTTGTTTTGTTTTGTTTGTTTTGAGTCGCTGTTGCTCTGTTGTAGGTCTTGAGATCTGGAATGGTAAGCCCTCCAGCATTTCTTCCCATTTGTCTATCCAGGATCTTTTGTGATTCCATATAAATGTTAGGATAGTTTTGTTTGGTTGGTTGGTTTTTTGTTTTCTTTTTTTATTGCTGTAGATGGGGGGTTTGATTGGGATTTCACTGAATCTGTAAATAACCTTTGGTAAAATTGTCATTTTCACAATATTAATTCTATCAATCTATGAACATGGTATGTCTTTCCATTTTCTAGTGCCTGTATCCCTTTCTTTGGAGGCTTGAAATTTTCATTCTAGAGGTCTTCCTTGGTTAGGTTAATTCTTTGATATTTTAATTTTTTTGTGTGTGGGGGTGCCACTGTAAATGGGAGTGTGTCCATAATTTCTTTATCTGGAGAGAAAATCTATTTGGTATTGTGGGGGTATTTTTGGAATAAGCCCTCCATTACCAATGAGAATGGAAGAGAGATGTTATCAGCAAACAGAAGCCAGGGTAGTTCCTGGAAGGCTTCAGTTTTGGGTTCAGTTTGCATTTTATAAGCCACATTTTATTACACTCTAAACCACAAGATGGGGGGGGGTGCTGGCAAGCAAGGGAGATTTTGTAGAAGCCTGAGTGGCGACCAGCAGGTTGCCAAGGCCAACAGCCTATTGTAGCTCTTCCTTTAGGTTGTTCTGTTCCAGGTAGCAAGTGAAGTCATGCTTAGCAAATCAGCAGTACAAACAGTGCTGGAAGTGAATCACTAAATAAGTCAACAAATCAGTATCTGCTAGCCTGTCTTTTTCTAATCTTTTCCTTCTTCATTGGGTTTGCAAGTTGATTCTGCAGGTTGCAGAAATTGTCTATCGTCTCTAGAAGTTCTACGGTAGAACTTTTGGGATCTCTTAGGTATAGTCTATCAGCTGCAAATAAGGATAGTTTGACTCCGTTTTCCCCATTGATATCCCTTTAATTTCCTCCTCTGCTCCACGTAGTGCTTCTAGTGTTACAAGCTGGCTCACCTACTTCATAGGTATAGCAGCAAGATTTGTCTTCTTCCTGACTTCAGTGGGGTTGCTTCAAGTTGGTCTCCATTTAGGATGATGTTGGCTGTGGGTCTCTCGCATATAGTTGTTACGGTGTTGAGGTATGTCCCCTCTGGTCCTACATTCTCTAGGACTTTTAACATGCAGGCATGTTGAATTTTGTCAAAGGCTTTTGCATCTATTGAGACGCTCATATAATTTTTATTTTTAAGTTCATTTATGGGATTTGTTATATTTACTGACTGGTGTATGTTGAACTATACATTTCAGGATAAGGCCAACTTGGTCACGGTAGAAAATCTTTTTGGTGCATATCTGCTTTTGGCTTACAAGTATTTTGTTGAGGATTTTAAATCTATGTTCATCAGAGATAACATAGTATCAGAGTTCAATAGAGATAACATGGCCTGTAGTGTCTGTCTGTCTGTCTGTTTCTCTGTCTCTGTGTCTCATTGAGTCTTTACCTGGTTTTGGTATTAGAGTGATACTGGCTTCATAGAAGTAATTTGGGGGTTTTGTGGTCCTGTTTTTCTCTTTCGAGTAGTTTAAGACAAGATTGGCTGTAGACCTTTGGAAGTCTGGAAGGATTGTAGGCCTGGACTTGTTTTAGTTAGAAGGCTTTTTATAACTATTTCAATCTCCTCATTTGTTATGAGTCTGTTTAGGTTGTTGATCTCTTGTTGGTTAATGTTTGTGGTTTGGCTGAATTGAGAAGTTTATTCATTTCTTTTAGACTTGCCAACCTAATGGAATATAGGTTTTTAAAGTATGTCCTTATAATATTCCGAATTTTTTGGTGTCTGTTGTAACAGGTTCATTTCTGATTCTGTTAATTCAGATGTTTTTTTTTTTTCTTTCTAAATGCCCCCCCCCCTCTTTTTTTTGTAAGTTGGGCCAAGGGTCTGTCAATTTTGTTTATCTTCTTAAAGAACCGGTCCTAGATTCATTAACTCTTTGTGTTGTTTTCTTTCTTTCTATTTCATTAATTTCTGCTCTGATTTTTATTATTTCTTGCCAGCTAGTGAGTTTTGAGTTTGGTTTGTTCTTATTTTTGCCCAATTAAGTGATTTGTTGTGTTCTTTCTAATCTTCTTTTTTTTTTTTTTTCAGACAGTACCTGAATATGAACCAGGGATCTATCTTTCTTTCTCTCTCTCTCTCTCTCTCTCTCTCAAGAATTATTTATTTTATGTATATGAATACACTGTAGCTGTCTTCAGACACACCATAAAAGGGTATCAGATCTCATTACAGATGGTTGTGAGCCACTATGTGGTTGCTGGGAACTGAACTCAGGACCTCTGGAAGAGCAGTCAGTGCCTTAAACACTTAGCCCCCTTTCTGGTCTTTTAATTTCTATTTATTTATTTATTTATTTATTTATTTATTTATTTATTTATTTATTTATTGTAGTTAGGTTCTTTATTAGATGGTAGTTCAGGCAGATGCCCTGGTTCTGCAATCTCTTCTCCCTATAGGTCACAGTGAGTGGGTTTCTTTAGAAGAGCCTGAGGTGGTGAGACTGCTGAGCCCCAGGGTCAGAAGCAGAACTGGAAAGCCTCAGATACAGGCTGTTCCCATGCGTCTAGACTGGGCAGAAGGGAGTAGAGGCCGTGACGTGCCAGGTATCATCAGATACCTTAGAGGTTTGGTAGGACAGTAGCTGTATTACCCACCTCTGCCAGGAGGCCGATCATAGTGGGCAGCATCACAGGACTGGAGGGCTGAGCCTGGAACATGAGCAGGGGTTGGCCCCTGCATAGTGGCACCTCTGGCCTAAAGACAGCTCCATTGAGCACCTGCAGCATTGGTGTGATACCCTGGACCAAGCCCACAGCTTGGTAGGGAGTACCTGTCAGGGCCATAGTCAGGAGGTATATCCCGATGCCCTGCTCCCCTGGGAGGTGGTGACATTGAGGCCAGCCTCTTTCACCAGTACCTTAGCATTCACCAAGTTCACATCTGCCTGCTTGGATGCTTCTCTCAGAAGGCTAACAATGACTGCAGGGTTCAGGCAGATCCCGGCATTCTTCAGAGATGTTCTTCGTGTAACCACCTGGATGGTCCCTTTAGGGGAGCCAGCCAGTTTCCCTTCACCGTGTCCATAAACTAGACTGAGATTTCCTCCCCACAGAAGCTCTGGGCCTCCTTGCCACTGGTGCCCAGGTGGAGACAGCTGATGAGATTCTTGAGGTCCACTAAGGCCAGTCCCGTGATGGCTCTTCTGTAAACACATCCAATGCAGCCCCAGCACACTGACCAGACTGTAGGGCACACAGCAGGGCACCTTCATCCACAATGCCTCCTTGAGCACAGTTCACCACTCGCATGCCTTTCTTGCACTGGGCAAAGGTGCTGTCATTCAGCAAGCTAGTGGTGGAGGGCAGGAGTAGGGTATGGACAGTTATGAAATCGCAGAGAAGCCAGATCTCCTCCAGCAGCAGCTGCTGAATAGCAAAGGAGGCCACAACTTCAGAAGAAATGATGGGGTTATATCCTACAATCTCCATTCCTAAGGACTGCATTCAGATGGCCACCTGTCGGCTCTTTGCCAGCAGGTATCGGTGAGGAGAGAAGCCTGGACCTGCCGGGTCTTTCCAGGGCTGAGCAGGATGGTGAGTGTTGGTGACCTGAGAAGAACCACACTGGGCAGGAATCTTGTCAAAGCAGGAACTGACTTTAATGTGGCAGCAATTTGCTTATATAGACAGGGCAAGGAGGTGGGGATAGAAGTATGGAGTGAGATGACATATGGGGTGGTGTTAGATGACCAGGGATGTGGGGTGATCTCACGGGGCCTATAAGAAATTGATAGGCAGAGGCAGTCTCATTCAGGTCCATAGATCGTGCTGAGTCATTCTTAAGCAGAATCAAATGACAGGTCTAGAAAACTGAGCCGGGCTCAGGTTTGTCCTCAAGGCCCAAACCAAGGCCAAATAGGGCCCAACAGCCACCTCTCTTCCAATTCTGCCTAGGCCAAGGATTCCCAGTGACATCCTGTTCAGTTCTGTCCCCATGGTCTTCTTCCAGTCCCATTTGCCATCTTTCATCGAAGCTGTGGCCTGGGGAAACTGCCTGGCCAGGCACGTGGTCATCCTACAGATGAGTTCAGCAGCACTGAGGCTGTTTCCGTTGGGGGGTGTTCATGACTACAATGCCCTTCCTCATGGCAGCCTCCAGATCCACATTGTCCACGCCTGTACCAACCCTGCCCCCCACCTGGAGCTTCTCTGCTGCATCGATGACAACAGCAGTGACCTTAGTAGCTGACCAGACGATAAGGGCTTCACAGTCCTGCAGCTCGGCTATCAGCTCCTCCTTGTTCAAGTTCTGCTTCTCCACCACCTGCAGCCCTCCATCTTGCAGGACCTTCCGGCAGCAGGGGGCCAGGCTATCACTGATGAGTATTTTGCACAGATTTGCAAAGGCTATTGTTAGAGCCAGGCCTTAGAATTAGTTGCTCTGGGTGGGCAGAAGCACTTAGTTCAGGAAACTGTGGGCAGGGCTGGCTCTGGTGACTGGGCAGGGTTCTCCATCTCCTTTCTGGTCTTTTCAAAGCCAGCACTTAGAGAAATAAATTTTCCATCATAGGACTGCTTTTAGTGTGTCACAGAGGTTTTCTTATGTTATATTTTCATTTTCACTTAGTTTCAGGAAATTTGATTTCTTTATTGATTTCTTCCTTGGTACATTCATCGTTCAGTAATGGAGTTGTTTAATATCCATGAGTTTCTGTATTTACTAGAGATTTGCCTGTTGCCAATTTTAAGCTTTTTTGCAGTATAGTTGGATAGGATATGTGGAGTTATTTCAGTCTTCCTTGGTTTGTTAAGATTGGTTTTATGGTCTATTTTAGAGATTGTTCCACGGGCTGTTGAGTAGAGTGTATATTTTTTGGTGTTTCGGTGGAATATTTTATAGAAATCTGTTACCTTCATTTGATATATGATGTCATTTACTTCTGATGTTTCTCTGCCTTCTTGTTGTTCAGATGTCCTGAACAGGAATGGCTCCTTAAGGCTCATGTGTTGACTGCTTGGTCCATAGGGAGTGGGGCTATTGGTGGGTGTGGCCTTGTTGGAGGAAGTGTGTCACTGTGGAGGTGGGCTTTGAGGTCTCATGCTCAAGCTATACCCAGTGTGGCTTAGAGTTTCCTTCTGCTGCCTGTGGATCAAGATGTAGAACTCTCAGGTTTTCTAGTACCATGTCTATCTGGACACTGCCATGCTTCCTGCCATGATGATAATGGACTAAACCTCTGAAACTGTAAGCCAGCTCCAATTAAATGTGTAAGAATTGCCTTGGTCATGGTATCTCTTCAGAGAAATGAAACCCTAACTAAGACATCAACCTATAAGAGAAAGTGGGGTTTTGAAGTCACCTATTGTTAATGGGTTGACATTATCTCTGTGTGTAACTCCTGTTGTATATTTTTTTACTAAATTGGGTGCACGAGAGTTTGATCCACACATGTTTAGGATAGTAATGGCTTTTTGATTAATTGTTCCCTTTATTAGAATAAAGTGTCCTCTCTTATCTCTTTTTTAGTCTGAAGACTATTCTGTCAGATATTAAGAGAGCAACATCTGCTTGCTTCCTAGTTCTATTTGAGTTCAGGACCTCTATCCATTTTTTTCACGCCGAAGTCATACTTACTTTTAAAGCTTTGTATCTTCTGAACAACCGTATCTTAGTTAGGGGTTTACTGCTGTGAACAGATACCATGACCAAGTCAACTCTTTTAAAGGGACAACATTTAATTGGGCTGGCTTACAGGTTCAGAGGTTCAGTCCATGATCAAGGTGAAAGCAGAGCAGCATCCAGGCAGGCATGGTACAGGCAGAGCTGACAGTTCTACATCTTCATCTGAAGGCTGCTAGTGGAAGACTCACTTCCAGGCAGCTAGGACACGGTACTAAATACCCCTCCACCCCCCACCCCCCACACTAAGTGACACACTTACTCCAACAAGGCCACATCTCCAAATAGTGCCAATCCCTGGGCCAAGCATATACAAACCATCACAAACTGATAGATGGATTTTGTTTCCTGATTTATTCTGCTTATCATGTGTGTTCTTTGTGATTTACCTCACTCAGGACGATATCCTCCAGATCCACCCATTTGCATAAGAATTATATAAATTCATTGTTTTTAATAGCTGAGTAGTACTCCATTGTGTAAGTGTACCACATTTTCTGTATCCATTCCTCTGTTGAGGAACATCTGGATTCTATCAAGCTTTTGGCTATTAAAGATAAAGCTGCTATGAATAGTGGAGCATATATCCTTATTACAAGTTGGAGCATCTTCTGGGTATATGCCCAGGAGAGGTATTGCTGGATCTTCCGGTAGTACTATGTCAAATTTTCTGAGGAACTGCCAAACTGATTTCCAGAGTGGTTGTACCAGCTTGCAATCCCACCAGCAATGGAGGAGTGTTCCTCTTTTTCCACACCCTTGCCAGCATCTGCTGTCACCTGAATTTTTGATCTTAGCCATTCTGACTGGTGTGAGGTGGAATCTCAGGGTTGTTTTGATTTGCATTTCCCTGATGATTAAGGATGCTGAATATTTTTTTTTTTAAGTTGTTTCTCAGCCATTCGGTATTCCTCAGTTGAGAATTCTTTGTTTAGCTCTGTACCTCATTTTTTTTCTTTTTATTTATTTATTTTTAATTAGGTATTTTCCTCATTTACATTTCCAATGCTATCCCAAAAGTCCCCCATACCCTCCCCCCCACTCCCCTACCCACCCACTCCCACTTTTTGGCCCTGGCGTTCCCCTGTACTGGGGCATATAAAGTTTGCGAGTCCAATGGGCCTCTCTTTCCAGTGATGGCTGACTAGGCCATCTTCTGATACATATGCAGCTAGAGTCAAGAGCTCTGGGGTACTGGTTAGTTCATAGTGTTGTTCCATTAAAATCAGATCTTACTCTGATGGTTTTCCCTTTATGCGTGACTTGTGTTCTTCTCTTGCAGCTTTCAATGCACCGCCCTTGTTCTACTTACTTTGTGTATTTACTATGATATGCTGTGGTGATGTTCTTTTTCATGATCTTGACTATTTTATGTTATGTGTGCTTCTTGTATCTGTATGAATGCATCTTTGCTTAGTTTGGGGGAAGTTTTCTTCTATGATCTTGTTGAAGATCTGATCTATGCCATTAGCCTGTGATTCTTCTCCCTCATCTGTTACTATAATTTGAAGGTTTAGTCTTTTAATTATAGCCCACATTTCCTACATATACCCCCATGTGTGTGTGTTATGTGTGTTAATTTCATATTCATTGCTTAGTTGGTCTAGAGCATGTACAATATCTTTGAGATCTGATATTCTGTCTTCTGCCTTGATTCATTCTATTTGTAAGGCTTTCCTGATTTTTCAAGTTGGGTTACTGGGGCTTTCAGTTCCATTGTCATGTCAATGTGTGTCCTCTTTAGTGTTTCTATCTCTTTATTGAATTCTGTTTTCAAGTCCTGGGATGTCTTCATAATTTTCATCTTACGTTTGTCTTGGATACCACTTAGGTGATTATTCTCTTTAATGTTGCTGATTTGTTCCTTTGTTGTCTTCTTCAAACTCCTTGTATTCCTTGATGAAATTTAGGATTGTTCCTTTAGATTCTAAGCCTTGCAGTTCCTCTAGGTAATCCTCATTGGAGAACATTTCTATAAGTCACTATAGATTTGTGTGTATGTGTGGGGAGGAGGCTGGCACGATCTTTCATATCATTTGTATTTTTGAGATGAGTTTGTTAGAATGGTCTCTGACATGGACACAGCAAGTTGGGATATTGCACAGGATGTGCAGGCCAGGTTAGGTCAAAGGTTACTTATGACTTAGGAGGAATGAAGTCAGGTGGACACAGTGTATTGGGCTGGAGTGCAAGATATACACCCTGGTTGAAGTATGGAGAGCGGAGGCTATAACTGGAAAGATCTTTGTGAAGTGTAAGCTCTGGTTGGACAGTGTCTTAGTTTAAGTTTTATTGCTGTGAAAAGACACCATGACTAAGTCAACTCTTACAAAGGAAAACATTTAATTGGGGCCGGCTTACGGTGTCAGAAGCTTAGTCTGGGAAGCCTGACAGCATACAGGTAGACATGGTAAGAGCAGAACCTGTAGTTCTACATCTTGATCTGAAGATGCCAGGAAGCCAGGAATTCTCTTCCTCAAGAATCCAGGAGGAGGGTCCTTCTGTACTGGGTGAAGCTTGTGCATAGGACCTCAAAGACCACCCCACAGTGATACACTTCTTCCAACAAGGCCACACCTCCTAATAATAGCCCTTCCCATGTGCTAAGCATATTCAAACCACCACAGGCAGTGAGGCTTGATGCGGTACAGGACGGGGATGTAGGGTGGGAACAGGGAGGATCGGTCCTTACTAGTGCCTCCCATGGGAATTTTGAAATTAATTTTTTCAATTTCTGTGAAAAATGGTGTTAGAGTTTTGATTGAGATTCCTTCCATTAGATCTGTAAATTGCTTCTGGTAGGATGGTCATTTTCACAATATTAATCCTATCAGTCTGTGAACATTGGAGGTCTTTCCATCTTCTGGTATCATCTTCAATTTCTTTCAGTATCTTGAAGTTTTTGTTGTATACGTCTCTCTTCCCTGGTTAGATTTATTATAAAAGGATTTGTTTTGGTTTTGAGGTTGTTGAGAACGAGGTTGTTGCTCTTATTTCTCTCTGGGTATGTCTGATGTTAATAAATAGGCAGTCTACTAATTATTATTATTATTATTTCGAGACAGGGTTTCTCTGTATAGCCCTGGCTGTTCTGGAACTCACTTTGTAGGCCAGGCTGGCCTTGAACTCAGAAATATGCCTGCCTCTGCCTCCCGAGTGCTGGGATTAGAGACGTGCGCCACCACTGCCCGGCTCAGTCTACTAATTTTTGTCTATTAATTTTGAAACCTGCTATTTTGTTTATCAGTTTTAGGAGTTTTCTGGTATAGTCTTTTGGGTCTTCTTTGGAGAGAATACTATAATTCGCAAATAAGAATATTCTGACTGGTTCCTTACCTATTTGTATCCCCTTTAGCTCCTTTCCTTCTCTTATTGCTTCATCTAAGACTTCAAGCACTATGTTGAACATTAGTCAAGAGAATGCACTATATTTCTTGAAATGTAGGCTAATCATTTTTAATTTTAACTAAAGTTTGGGGCATTTTCAGTTTATTTCTCTCCATTTTCTTCTCCAATTCCATCTATTGTAGTTGATCTAAAACTATTCTGAAGCCAGGCGTGAGTCTACAGAGTGATTGGTCTGCACAGTGAGTTCCAGGACAGCCAGGACTACACAGAGAAACCCTGTCTCATAAAACAAACAAACAAAAAACCAAAAACCAAAAAAAAAAAAAAACTATTCTACATTTATCTAAGACTCTTCATTTTTCTGTTCTTTAGATTGTGTAATCTCCACTGATTTATCTTCCTGTTAACAAAAAATACCCTGCTGCACCCCTCTCATGGCTTCTTGTAGAAATAACCCTTAGCACCCTTCCTGGGTATTCCTTCCCTCCCCTCCCCCCTGGTAATTACCCAATTCTGCCTGCCAATAATAATCCAGTCTTGACACCAAATTGCAATTGCTTCCTTTGGGGGATCTCTGTATCTTATTTCTCTCATGGACCAAGATCATTGTTTGTTTGTTTGGTTTTTGTTTTTTTTGAGACAGGGTTTCTCTGTGTAGCCCTGGCTGTCCTGGAACTCAGTCTGTAGACCACACTGGCCTCGGACTCTGCCTCCCAAGTGCTGGGAGTAAAGGCATGTGCCACCACTGTCCAGCTTGGATCATTGTATTTTTATTATAAACCTCTATTATCTTCAATGTATTTTTTTTTTTAAGTCAGAGTCTCACTATAGAACTCTGGCTGTACTGGTACTCACCATGTAGACCCCGCTGGCCTTGAACTCACAGAGATCCAACTGTCTCTACTTCCTGAGTGCTGGGATTAAAGCAAACATTCTTATTTTAACTTTTTATTTTATCTTTTTATGGTAATAGAGATTAAACCCAGTGCCTTGCACATTTTGGGCCAATATTGTCTCATCGAACTATACTCCAGACCCTTAGTTTTAAATAAATGAGAAATTTTTAAATTTAAATCTAGATTTTCCCAGAAATTTGTCCCTGATATGAAGGACTAGAACCATACTCTTTGGGATTTTACTTAATTTCTGAGCATAAGAGTCACTATGGAGTTATCAAAAACAGAATTTCAATTCTCATCTAAGTGTATGGTGAGCAGTTGCTGTTTAACTTGTTAATTAGGATGATGCTCGGTCAAAGGAAGGTGAGAGACACTGATACGCAAGGCAAATGCAAGAAAACACCTGGGTAAAAATCTGAAGCATTTATAAAGATGGGCAACATCTGCTAAAGCAATGAAGCTTAATGTTAGTGATAATCTTTTCATCAGAAATTATTTGTACTCTACCATACAAATATTACTTGAAATATATTTGTCTGCTACATATTAGCACCATACTTCATAGGATCTGACCCTAGATCAATAAGAACTGAAAACCAAACTTTGATATATTTGTAAAGAATTGGATGACCCTTGAGTAGAGATGCTAGATGCTGTTCCATCAAGACATGCAGTTATCATTTTTTTCTTATTTCTGAGTTTTAGGTAACTTTTCTAAATGTGCATCAAGTGTTTAACAAAGAACCTGCTTGATAATAAGGCTCAGAAGGTAGCTGCTTGTTTGAATTTTCTATACTGGTAACTAGAGTTGACAAATATGATGTCAGTGTGGGCATTATTATTTTTTAGTTCTTTGTTAAGTGAGGATAATGGAGATTTCAACCTTATAAGGCTTTTGTGAGGCCTAAGTAGGAGCCTGACACAAGGTGGTTTCTAAATTAGTTAAGTTGACCCTACCTGCCCAGTGCATCTGATGTCACATGACATTTTACAGTATAAGGACATGAAAGGAGGAGAAATCTTCGCTGCAGTGGTGGCAGGGTGGCAGAGTTGCTCAGCAAACCCAAGGACATTTTATAGCTTGAATTCAGGCTATTTATAGCTAGGCTGGGAAAGGAGTTCAGTGGTCCCAAAACATTGAAATGGACACATTCCAGGTATCAGAATCCCAAAGATAAATTGTACCCTGTCATAGTTAGGGATTTACTGCCATGAACAGACACTGTGACCAAGGCAACTCTTATAAGGACAACATTTAATTGGGGCTGGCTTACCGGTTCAGCGGTGCAGTCCAATATCATCATGGTGGGAACATGGCAGCATCCAGGCAGGCATGGTGCAGGAGGAGCTGAGAGTTCTAGATCTTCATCTGAAGGCTGCTAGCAGAATACTGACTTCCAGGTCTTAAAGCCCATGCCCACAGTAGACACACCTACTCCAATAAGGCCACACCTTCTGATAGTGCTACTCCCTGGGCCAACCATATGCAAACCATCGCATACCCTCTTAAAAAAAGTGGGTATTTCCCACTTTTTTAAAAAAAGATTATTTATTTTATGTATATTT
The DNA here is from genome assembly GCF_978045245.1 of Mus caroli. Lineage (NCBI taxonomy): Eukaryota > Metazoa > Chordata > Mammalia > Rodentia > Muridae > Mus > Mus caroli. The sequence goes on along the minus strand of NW_028227256.1, from coordinate 31,296,272 downwards.
TGGTCTGCTTTTCTCCTTCACCTGGTGGACACAGTGATCAATACGTAAATCACCTTTAGAAGTTACTACATGAGTTGTCTAATATTTCCAAATCCAATCTAACCATCTGTGTTTGTGATGTCTTTTTACTATGATCAACTTTTCCGGATTGTTCACCTGCCTTCACTGATACGGATATACAAATCAAACGCTACCACCAACCAATCAGACTACATCATCAAAGCACATCAGACATTTGCTTTTCATAATCCCACTTTGTGTTATCTGCAATGCACATACAGAACATGAATCTTCTGGCATTAGTGAACAAGGGACCACATTTTATTTTGTGCTGGCAAAAATTATACACACACACACACACACACACACATATACATATATATGAATGACTATATATGAAAAAGACATGTTTATAAATACCCAGAGTTGAAGATCCTTTCCCAATCTGTAGGCTGCCATTTTGTCCTATTGACAGTGTCTTGCCTTATAGTTCCATGAGGTTCCATTTATTAATTGTTGGTCTTAGAGCCTGAGCCACTGGTGTTCTGTTCAAGGAATTGTCTTCTGTACTAATGTGTTCAAGGGTATTTCCCACTTTTTTTAAAAAAAGATTATTTATTTTATGTATATGAGTACACTGTAGCTGTACAGATGGTTGTGAGCCTTCATGTGGTTGTTGGGAATTGAAATTTTAAGACCTCTGCTCACTCCAGTCAACCCCACTTGCTTTTGCTATCTCAGGTCAACACTGCTCACTCAGTCCCTGCTTGCTCTGACCCAAAGATTTATTTATTATTATACGTAAGTACACTGTAGCTGACTTCAGATGCACCAGAAGAGGGCTTCAGATCTCATTACGGGTGGTTGTGAGCCACCAGGTGGTTGCTGGGATTTGAACTCAGGACCTTCAGAAGAGCAGTCAGTGTTTTTACCCACTGAGCCATCTCCCCAGCCCCCACTTTTTTTTTCCTGTGGGATTTAGTGTATCCAGTTTTATGTTGAGGTCCCTGATCCACTTGGACTGGAGTTTTGTGCAGGGTGATAAATATGGTTCATTTTTCATTCTTCTACATGTAGACATTCAGTTAGACTAGCACCATTTGCCAAAGGTGCTTTCTTTTTTCATTGTATGGTTTGGGGTTATTTATCAAAAATCAAGTATTTGTAGATGTGCAGGTTTATTTCTGGGTCTTCAATTCTGTTGATCAACATGTCTGAATCTGTATCAATAGCATGCAGTTTTTATTAATATTACTCTGTAGTACAGCTTGAGGTCAGAGATGGTGATTCCTCCTGAAGTTCTTTTATTGTTCAGGGTTGATTTGGCTATCCTGTTTTTTTTTTTTTTTTTTTTTCCATATGAAGTTGAGAATTTCTCTTTTAGGGTCTATAAAAACTGTGTTGGAATTTTGATGGGAATTTCATTGAGTTAGACACGCTAATACTCAAAAATTATAAAGAACTCAAGAAGTTAAATACCAACAACCCAATTAAAAATGGGGCACAGAGCTAAATAGAGAATTCTTAACAGAGGAATCTCAAATGATTGAGAATTACTAAATAAAATGTTCAAACTCCTTAGTCATCAGGCAAATGCAAATCAAAACAACTCCAAGATTCCATTTTACACTAGTAAGATGTTTAAGATAAAAAACTCAAGTGATAGCACATGCTGGCGAGGATGTGGAGCAAGGGGAACACTCCTCCATTGCTGGTGAAAGTGCAAACTTGTACAACCACTGGAAGTCAATGTGTTGGTTTCTCAGAAAGCTGGAAATAGTTCTACCTCAAGACCCAGCTATCCCACTTCTGGGCATATACCCAAATGATGCTCCAACATTCCACAAGGACACTTGCTCAACTATGTTCATAGCAGCTTTATTTGTAAGAGCCAAAAGCTGGAAACAATCCAGATGTCCCTCAACTGAAGAATGGATAAAGAAATGAGGTACATGTACACAATGAAATACTATTCAGCTATTAAAAACAAAAAACATCATGGATTTTGCAAGCAAATGGATGGAACTTGAGAATATCATTTTGAATGAGATAACAAAAAACATCATGGATTTTGCAAGCAAATGGATGGAACTTGAGGATATCATTTTGAGTGAGATAACCCAATCCCAAAAGGTTAATATGGATATGGATATTAGCCATAAAATATAGGATACCCATTCTACATTCCACAGACTCAAAGAAGCTAAATAAAAAGGAAGCCCAAGCAAGGAAGCTTGAATCTCACAAGAAAATAGTCATAAGAAGTAGATGGAGGGAGTGAACTGGGTGGGAGAGGCAATGGAGAGGGGAGTGGGGTGTGTGTGTTCGGGATCAGGTGTGGGGAGGGACAGGAGGAACAGCCAGGTGGCCATGAGAATGAAGGGAAATCTGCAACTGACAGGGCTGGGGAGGTAGGGAGCATCTCCAGGAAGAGACAGAGACCTGGGATAAGGGAAGTGGCTAAGAATCAATGGGGGTGTCCTTAACAGTGACACACAGCATTGGAGATATGGCACCTGAAGAGTCCATCTCTTGTAGCCAGGCAGGAACCCTAAAGGAGCAATAGGAACATCAACCCACCCACAAAACTTTTGACTCCAAATTTATCCTGCCTACAAGAAATACAGGGTCAGGGAATGGAGCAGAGACTGGTGAAGCGACTAGCCCAATTTGAGACCCATTCCATGGGCAAGCACCAATCCCTGGCACTGTTAATGATACTGTTATGTTTGCAGACAGGAGTCTAACTTGGCTTCACCCAGCAGCTGACTCAGATAGATAAAGGCACCCATAGCCAAATAGTGGAGGGAGCTTGGGGAGTCTTATAGAAGAACAGGAGGAAGGATTGCAGTCCCCAAGGGGATAGGAATGCCATAGAAAGACCACAGAGTCAACTAACCTGGACCCTTGGGGCTCTCAGAGACTGAACCACCAACCGACAGGCTGGACCTAGGCCTCCCAGCTCATATGTAGCAGAAGTGCAGCTTGGTTTTTCATGTGGGTCCTGAACAACTGGAGCCGGGGCTATCCCAAAAGCTGTTGCCTATTGTGGGATATGTTCTACTAGCTGGGATGCTTTGTCTGGCCTCAGTGGGAGTGGAAGGGCCTAGCCTCAAAAAGATTTGAAGTGCCAGGGTGGGGGATTCCTAGGGGGCTCCATTTACTCAGAAGGAGGGGGGGCAGATGGAGGAAGGATTGTGGAAGGGGGTGACCAGCATGGGGATGGTGAGCGGAATGTAATGTGAATAAGTAAAATAAACATACACACACACAAGATTTTTTAGATAATTTTTTTTATTGTTATGGCATTCTTAGTAAATTGGAACACATGATATATAACTGCTAAAATTCTTTGCTTTGAGATTATATAGTAGAATATTTTTGGTAGACTAGTAACTTGTAGGCAAGAGGGCTATACCAAGTATCACAAATTATCACAAGAAAAGAAATCCCACCACGTGCCTTTACTTGAAGTGATAAACGGACCAGCTTGGCTATTCGTAATATTGAACTCTTCAGTCACTTTCAAGGGTATACCATTTCAAAGTCCTAAAGACCTTACATGCCCATTTAAAACATGATTGGCTTTTCTCCATTAGCCAGATTTGAGTTTAAATACCCCACCCCATATTCAGAAATACAAAATAAACTAGTATTAAAATGCTCACCTGAAAGACAGGTAAGTTTCCGTTCTGAAGTCTCAATTCTAGCCATGAACCAGGATAAACTACGAACCTGGGTCTCACCAGAGAGGCCACTCTTCATTTTCCACCAGTGTTTTGAGTTCTCCATCTACCTAACACAGCAAAGACAACATGGTAGGTAAAAGACAAGTACAACCCACTCACTTATTCAAACAACCTGTGTGGGGGGCTGGGAACGCCCAGCTTCACAAGTAATTTAGCAATTGAAAAGTAGACCACAAGAAAGAACTAGCTGAGGGGAGGGGGGAGGGGAGCACCCAAACATACCCATCACTAAGTCATGCTGGTAGTATTCACATTGAAAGCTGAGGCAGAAGGCCAGCCTAGGCTACTCTGTCTCCAAGCAGGGGAAAGATGGAGGGAGGGAAAGAGGGAGGGAGGGATAGGCAAAAGGAAGGAAGAAAATGAACATGACATCTCATAATATCAAACCTATTAAAATATAAACTGAAAGCCAGGTGAGGTGGCCTTAATTTTGGCACTCAGGAGACAGGTGGTTATCTGTGGTTCCAGGACAGCCAGAGCTGCATAGTGAGACCCTGTCCTAAACAAATAACCAAATTAGCTGGTATATGTCTTTAATCCCAGGGCTCAGGAGGTACAGGCAGGTGGAGTTCAAGGTCAGCCTGGTCTACAAAGGGAGTTCTAGGACAGCCAATGCAAAATTCCATCTCCAAAAAACTTAAATAAATAAAATACATTAAAAAAATAAATACCAGGGGTTGGAGAAATGGCTCAGCGGTTAAGAGCACTGACTGCTCTTCCAGAGATCCCAGCAACCACATGGTGGCTCAAAACCATCTGTAATGGGATCTGATGCCCTCTTCTGGTGTGTTTGAAGAGAGCAATGGTGTACTCATATACATAAAACAAATAAATAAATCTTAAAAAATAAATACCCAGAGATACCCCAGTTTTTCTAAAAATATAACTAATATTGATGAAAATAGGCTTACTTTATAGCAAGTTCTGGTGGGTTGAAGCACCTGAGGCTATGGTTTTCCTCCTGAAGTCTTATTTACGAAGCTGTGAATGTAGCGGGTATGAAAACAGACAGCAGTCATAAAGGGACAAGTGTATTTCAGAAGTAAGATAGGATATATATATATATATATTACCATGGAAATAGCTGATTAGAATTAAGAAGTGTTAATGAGCATTCTCAGAAGTGATTCACCCTTCTCTATTTTACCTATTCAGCTACACACTTATTTCTCCTGTAATTATAGACAATGTGAATGTATCACATTCTACCAATTGAAGTCTTAATGAGCATTCTCTATTTACCCGTTCAGCTGTACACTTATTTCTCCCATAGCATAGACGCAATGAGTGTATCATATTTTATCACAGTTGTGTATAATCCACATGCCACAGGGATAACCTAGATCCCCACAGTCCTACCATTCAAAAGGTTTTGTTTCATACACTTATAGCATCAAGTATAAACAACCGAAGTGGGGGAAGGAGGTGGAGAAAGGTAGAGAGGGAGAGGGAGAGGGAGAGGGGGAGGGGGAGGGGGAGAGGGAGGGGCGGGGGAGGGGGAGGAAGAGAGGGAGGGGGAGAGAGGGAGAGGGAAAGAGAGATTAGACACATGCTTATATGGTTTGTGACTTGTCTATTTGGTAAGGATTAGGTAAACATTTGTCCCAGCTATCTAAGTCTGCATAAGAAGTCACCTTAAAAATTGATGAAATTTTAAAATTTTTAATTAAAACTTTTAAAATATAAATTCTACTTTTTTATTAAATTAATGAATTTATTTTAAAACTTACAACTCAATATTGACATTTTTTTAAGTCATCAAAATAATTTATAAGAGTTAAATGCCTCTTAACTATACATAACATCTTCTGAAGCTAAAAGAAATGTGCACTCAACCAGTATTTAAAATCTATTTAGAACATTAAACAAGATAGAAGTAGAAAAAAAAATCTCTTATAAAGTCCTCTATGAAAGGAAATTGTGACAAGTTCCTGATTAGTCAGGAAATCCGGGACACAATGAGAAGACGGAACCTAAGGATAATAGGTATAGAAGAGAGTGAAGATTCCCAACTTAAAGGGCCAGTAAATATCTTCAACAAAATTATAAAAGAAAACTTTCCTAATCTAAAGAAAGAGATGCCCATGAACATCCAAGAAACCTACAGAACTCCAAATAGGTTGGACCAGAAAAGAAATTCCTCCCAACACATAATAGTCAAAACACCAAATATACAAAACGAAGAAAGAATATTAAAAGCAGTAAGGGAAAAAGATCAAGTAACGTATAAGGGCAGATCTAGAGACTATGAAAGCTAGAAGATCCTGGGCAGATGTTATACAGACCCTAAGAGAAAACTTTTTTATTTTAAAATTAAAAACAGCATTTGCTCTTGTCTACAGACCACGATTTGAACAGTGCTTGATGATAGGCACGGCTTACATTTGGTTCACTTAGCATAGAAGAGCATCTGAGACACTTGTCGTTATCTGAGCTCTCACTTGCTTTGTGCCTGATGTCTAGGCAGGGGCGCCAAACAGCTGGAACTGGAACAACTGGGACCCTGCATTCTCTTATGCTTTCTGCCGGGCCTTTCTTCCTGGTGCCTCCAGCGAAGAAACTTCTGGAGAACCAGGCTTTTACTTGCCAGCTATGTCACAATCCCAAGGATCATATCATGACATAGAAAGGAAGAGAAAGGAGAGGAAAAAAGGCTGGGTCATTGTGTGTGTGTGTGTGTGTAAAACTTACTCTTGAAAGTATACAGCAAACACCACTCCCACAATTCTATGCTTTAGAAACAAGTCACAGAGCCAGCCTATGTATACAGGATGGGGAAATGGACAATTAGAACTGACTTTGTGGGGAAAGTACCAAAGAGTTCTACTACTGAACTGTATCTCCAACAACTCCCAAATTATTATTATTATTGAAATATATATATTAATTAAAATGCATACAATTGGTATCATTGCTAAATTGTCAAATAAGGTTAGAAAATGAATGTTTTCTCATGTCAATAAAGATTTTAGATCACATTTTTTTTTAGCAGTGTAAAACTATTTGTTTTTTTAATGGCAGGTCAAATATCCTGAAACATACATATATTCTGATAGTCTTCTAACCCCACTTGAATTCAAATTTTAAAGTAACACACATGAGCTAAGAGAATTCAATATTGTTCCAAGGCACTTACTGAATCTCCATGACTAGATGAAAACAAGAACCATTAGGATGAACAATTAGTATATAGTATAAATATAACTTTTTGCTTACAATCTTAAAAATGTATTATTATTACAATCTTTGATGTCTAGTAACCTGCAATGCTGGCTGCATGAACCCAGCAAGTTTAAAATTCAGAAACTGTTTTCTAAAACTTTAGAGCAAATAATTTACAAGTAAGATACACAAAGACTTAGACCATGCAGAAATTCTTTAGATCACATATTAAAAGACTTGAATTATTAACACATCATAATTCACTTGTTAGATACGTGAATTATTTTGTTGTGCAGATGAAATTCTATGACTAACATTCTGAAACAGAATACGTTCTTTAAGTGGAACATTTTATTTATTTATTTATTTATTTATTTATTTATTTATTTATTTATTTAATGTATATGATTACACTGTAGATGTCTTCATGCATACCAGAAGAGGGCATCAGATCCCATTACAGATGGTTGTGAGCCACCATGTGGTTGCTGGGAATTGAACTCAGGACCTCTGGAAGAGCAGTCAGTGTTCTTAACCACTGAGCCATCTCTCCAGCCCCAAACATTTTCATTAAGGAGATTCATAGAGTTTTAGGGTTGGGTTGGGCTGGAGTCAGAGCACAGATGTAGACTGTTCACTTAGCATGCCTGAGGTTATTGGTTCAGTATGCAGTACAGCCAAGGAAAAGCCTCTGGGTGAAAGGATACATATTTTTAAGGTTCCTGAGTAGCTAATGCAAAGATGACCTTCATTTTATGTTTTTACTCCTTACTGCAAAAGCATCTATCGGTGCCTGACTCGCCAGGACATCAATAAATACAGAGTAGAACAGCAGTACAATTCTGGCAGCAGATACACAGAAATAGATGTATATTATGCTGCATTACACAATAAAATATGACCTGTGGTCTTATATCTCATGGTTGCCATGTTCATTGAGAGAAGAAAGATGTAGAAATAAAATTCATTCAAGAAAAAAAAGACCATAAAATTCTATTTTTCCTTATTAATGGTAGGCCACCAAATTGACTCATTACTTCCAATGACTTCAACTAAAACAAAAAAAAGGCAATTATTTACAAAATCAAAAGATCTCAATGGTGAAACCAGAGTGGAGGCTCAGCAGAATCCTGCTGCCAAGACTTGAGAGAGCCTTCTTCTGCATGGAAGCTGTGAGAGCCAATGGAGGGACACTTTACTGGCTCTTAACTGACCACCTTTGTCACATCTGAAAAATTTGGGCTGGCTACAAAATAATCGGGTCAGAACTAAATGCCTTAATGCATCTTGAGGTGATTGGGGCAATTCTTGTCACATACATGTTCTCTACATACCAGCTGTAGCTTCAGATGACAGACAGCAAAGCTGACAGAGCAAATCAGTTGAGAGACAGGTCTGAGTCTCCCTGCCCAAGTACAGATTCTGATCCACCACAGCCTAACCATTGAATGACCTCTGTTATGAACCCCAAACATAGCTATCTTGGCTAAAAACACAGATTACATTGATCATGAAACGTTAGCTGCTGACTATGTCCATGATCAACACAGATCCCTCCAGGGCCATTCGGCACCAGATTCCTGATGTAAACAAATGACCCCACAGCCAAATGACATCACAGCCAATTCTGTTTCAGTGAAATCAATTATGAAGAAGGCACACTGTGAAGCTCAGGTGTTGAGCTCTCGGATGAAAAGATCCAGGGGTCAAAAGTTGAAAAAACTGACATGCATCCTGGCAGAAAGCAAAAGCTATACCAAACTTATTTGTGAGGGTAGTGCTAGTGTTAGCCACCAAAGCCACAGTATGAAGCATTGAATGACTTCTATCATGGAACCTTAAGCATGGCCATGCTTGCTAAAATAGAGACTGCCTCTGTCTCTCAGTGTACTGTCTTCACCAGGTGAATTAAACTCTCCATTGCTTTCTTGCTGAAACTTCAGCTAACACTATTGTTTTCTTTTTCCAGTGATACTAAGTTGGTAGTTTTGGCACATTTCTTATTACAAAAATAAAGAGCTATAGAGGGATTTTATCTTGGAAACATTTGAAATTATTAAATATATTATGATAGACTATATATATTTATATTTATTGTAAATCATAATGAACAAAAATATTTCAGGGAAATATACATAAATATACATAATTAGGTATTTAGAATATATTAAAATACTGACTCTCATATCTTGATATGTATGCTAGGAGTCATTCTAACTATATGGCTTTAATTTCTCATCTAGGAAGTCATGAACACTTCAAATGTCCTCGGAACATGATTCCACTCTGATATCTAGTGCAAAAGCTAGAGAAAATACAGTTAAAAACAATTCAGAGCACAGGGCCAATGTCACTCAAATGCTTGCTCTGATTGCATTTCATATCAGTTGTACTTCTCAACCAGCATTAATTACTTTTTAATTAATTACTAAATTAATTCCTTTTCCTACTAACCGCTTTGCTGTAGGTATTTTTTAAATGATGCATAATAATCTCTATTACAATGGAATGATTATAAATCCCATATAATTTTAATATTTTTTCCATCTGTTTCTATCCTTTGAAACAAATCCCCTTCTACTGATCTGTTGGTGACCTGATTAAAAGCAAGGCCTATTCTTAAGATGGGTGAACATTTCTGTTGGAATTCAAAGCTGTGCATCTCAATCCCAGCATCCTTCACTCTGCTTTCAATTAAAGTTCACTATTACCCCTTGTCGGCGAGATGCACCAGACATCATCAGATGTGCGCTGGAGCCACACCAGAGGTATGTGTAGATGTCTGCATCCTAGGACCATTCCTTCCTTCCACATCTGGTGGGATCATGTGATACTCAGCTTCTTCTTGGCCTTTCAAGTCCCCAGTGAGCTGTGAGCGTGACATGAGATCATCCTCAATGGCTCTGAAGAGAACTTCATCCATCATTTTAACCTCCAGCAGCAGGCCTTCTTGTTATATTCAGATGTGGAGAGTCCAAATCCACATTAACAATTCAGCCTGACTTATTCCTAAAACCACAGTGGCATTGGTTTTGCAGTTCTTCCCTCCCTGCCCCGTTTCTCATGCTTATATATGCACACACAGAGGACGTGTGTGGTTTTTACTATATTTATGACTTCTCTGGTCCTAACTGCAGTATAAACCAGTTTAAACAAGAGAAAATTCAGTTACAATTTGTGTATCAGGAAAGTACAAGAGAAGGTTGTTTTGGGCCTTGATAGGCTCTGCATCTCCTATCAACAAATACATACACCACGCTCCAATCTCCCTGCTCTCTCCCTGTGTCCCTTCATTGATCACTTAGGCACCTGTCTACCTAGGGTAGGGGCCATTACTGCCTTTGACCCCACAGTCAACAGTTTAGGGATCACGGTGAGACACACCATTCTTTCTGTAGATGACAATGAACGTTCTGGGCTACACTATACTTGACTTACTCAGATGGTGAAGTACATCAATAGTATATCCCTGAATCTTCTTCTGTGGTTCGTTGCACAGAGCAGGATCCAGGAGTGGGTCTGATTTGTCTAAAACATTTAGAAATGTAACAGAGGTAGGGGTGGTTCATGGTGGAAAAATACAACCTATTACTAAAGCATGAGGGATGGGTTGGGCCAGGCACACAGCATGGATGCCCACTATGCTTGCTCGACAGTTTGGAGAATCAAGTGTCCCCCAAACCCAAGTCTGACTCTGGCCCTCAGATGCTATGCTTAATTAAACAAGACAATTCGGCTAGCAAATCAGGCTAATGGTGATCGTCTGGAGCCTTCCTTGCCCTGTGCTGCAATGCAAAGACTCCTGGTCTGTCCTTTTTCAGAGAGTTAGGTTGTAATTCTGCTCACACAACCCCCACCCCCACCCCCTGTGAGCCAGTAGTAGTCATCAGAATCGAGGGAAGAGGAAGAGGAAATTCACACAGCTAGAGTAACACATTACTCAGATCTTAGAGACTTACCATAAGGACAGGCATTCTTTCTTTCTTCTTTAAGCATAAGTTTATGGTTCAAAGAGTCACAGAAAAGATGGCACGAAAAAATTTGGAAAGCAATTGAACAAGACCCAAGAAAGCTGAAAACTAGATTATCACAGAGAAATGGGGAGCCCCAGCAGGTGATGGTGGTGGTGTGTGTGTGTGTGGGGGGGTGGTAAAGGCAGAAAGGCATTTGAATTTAGCAGAGTCAACTGCAGGTCAGAAAACTCACTGCCTGTATGTGTGCCACTGTAGGACCATCTGTGGCAGCATGGGGAACCTATTGGGGCCAACATTCCTGAATAAAACTCCCTCCCTCCCTCAGCAGCCGTCAATTTCCAGTAGCCCCTCATATAGGGGTGGACCTGATGTGTGCCTGTTCTGTTGAGGCTGTGATTTTGGCTGGCCTGATCTTCTCCAGGCCTTGTGCATACAGCCTCAGCTTCTGTGAGTCCATGCTCGTAGCACCGTCCTGTCCAGGAAGTTTCGTTTTGCCGTAGACTTCCACCGCCTCTGGTTCTTTCAATATTTTCATCTCATCTTCTGGGATGGTCCTCAAGCCTTGAGGGCAAGGGATATGATGCAGCGGTCTTATTTAAAGCTATCTCTCCACAGTCTCGCATCCTTTGCATGTTGAGTAGTTTTTTTAAGCCTTTGATTTAACACTGTTGGCTGCAAGAGAATCCTCTGTGATAAGGGCTGAGAATTTACTAACTCTATACATGGAGAGACAAGATCTTAAGAATCAGTTTATTATTATTTCCATTTAACAAAATAATAGTATTAGGTTTTCCTAGAGCCTTTGGCCCTACAGTAGGTGACACAGTTGATGGTACTAGGCATGAGTTCCATATTTTAGAATGGGCTTTAAATCCAATCAGTGGCTGGTTATTCCTATAACATCTATGTCACTGTTACACCAGAGTATGTTGTGCATGGGGTCGGCAGACGGATAACACTGTTGATGATTTTTCTCCTCCAGTAGCATGTACAGACCCTTCCAACACTATGAAATCTAGACAATGGTGATGAAGCTTCCAGGTCGGCACCAGCTTGATTGCCATCAAGTTCTGGAGGGTAACCAAGAGCAACGACAGTGAAGATCTCAGGCAAATGGATGGAGCTGGAAATATTCTTTCTGAGTGAGATATCACAGACTCAGACAAATGCACATATAGTCTCACAGATATTTAGATTATGTGCATTTAAATTGGACTGTCTAGAGGACTCGTACAGAAAATGGTAAAGAATTGTGGGAGGGATTTCAAGGTATGGAGGACATGATTGGGGGGGGGCATAGCTCCCTGAAACATTACAGGTTATTGCTGTAGCCCTTGGTTACACTACAGTTGTATGTTTTTGTTTGTTTGTTTTTTGTTTTTTAAATGAGATTGGTATACAACTGTCCATCCAGTTTGACACTGCTGGCAGCCAGGAGCCAAAATTTGCTTTTATCCTTAGATGTGTTATGATTCTAACATGTGCTTTTAGCATTATCCCTACTGATAAGGCCTCTGGAAAACATTAAGGCCTAGGTAAAATGTTAAAGCCTAGGTAAGTGTTATCTAGCTAGCCGGCCATTTTGTGCTGTTACTAATATTCTAAGGAAACTTTCACATATGTGGTTTCTCCTGTTACTTGGAATCTTTCTCATGCCCAGGCTGATTACATATTTATTGTGTTATGTTCTGTGCCCTTGGAAATCAATCACGATAGAAGTCAGAACTGCTTTGTATAGTTACCCACAATAAGCTTGGACCTGAACCAACCACCCATCAGCACTTCGCACACTGTGTATAAGTTTTTATGGTATGTGCCTTTATAAGCTGCTTCTGGGATGGACTGCAGCATAAGAGAGACTCTTTGGACTCTTTTGCCAACTCTTTGGACCAAGACTTGCATTTTGAGTAAGAGTTGAGTAAAGTTTAAGTTCCCAAGAGCACCCGGGGAACTGACGTCCTACTTGGCAGAAACACATGTATGTGGGTAACTGACATCCTGGTAGACAAGTTAAGACATGAATGTTAGACACGTCCCATCCTGGTAGACAAGTTAGGACATGCATGTTAGACAAGTCCCATCCTGGTAGACAAGTTAGGACATGAATACTATTAGACAAGGCAAGTCCCCTGCCACAGCTGAATACCCCAACCAATGGGAGCAGGGTAAGTGTAACATGTCCCTAAGGAAATCTCCCTATCCCTAAATCCTGATTGGTGGATTACTTGGCAAAGATGTTTGTGGATGTTGGGCTTAAGAACCCTGTAGGATTTTAATTCAGGGTCACGGTTCAGTTCCTGAATCTGGACCATGGCTCTGATTGATCAGTCCTGGTGCGTGTACTCAATAAATGATCCCTGTCTGACTAAGATCAGTGTTGGTGTGGTTTGTGAGGTGACTCCTGGACCCCAACTTCTACTACTGCTTTTACTGGTGGTGTGAGTTTCTTATGTCCACTTCCTTATCATGGAATGGTGAATACTGACGATGGTTTCCCTTGAGCCTTCAGCAAATATTGTTTATATCAAATTTCTTTGAGGTCAGCAAATCTAACTAACTAATTACTGATTAGAACTATAGGTTTGTATAAAGGACAGATTTATTTTTAGCTGATGAGACTTTCATACAGAGAATGTCGCCCTTCTGATAGAGAAAGGCTAGCTGGGAGAGGGTAATGAGCACTGTCCTATGCCTCAGCACTACTTTAAGTTTTTCATTCATTGTTTCTTTATATGTTCTTAATAGAGTATGTGTCAGTTTACTCTTGCCATTCAGTGTAGAGAATTTATTCATGTGAATACTTGCTTGGCAAATAAAATAGGGGAAAATGTTAGAATGGTATATATGGCCACACTCGGATGGCTTTTAAAAAACCAATGGCCTTCAGGGGATAAGTTGAAGAGATCCTTTTGATTATCTCACCAAAAAAAAATTTTTGAGACAGGGTTTCTTTTTAATTTTTTATTGTTTAAATGCATTTTATACATCAAACATTAATAATATTGAGTATTTTGAGAATCAAATAGTACATAAAAATTTGTTCAATTTTTATATTTATATCCTTTCACACCCTAAAAATATAATTAATGAATATTTAATACTATCCATAACTGAGGATCCTATATCTAATGCTGAATACTAAATTGTTTCAAAACACATAAAATGTCCTTTGGGAATTAAGCATAGTAAAAGAGCATAAAATATTAAAAATGAATCATTAAGAAGCATACTCAAAAGCCCTTATATGACACCACCTGACATAGCGAGAGAGTTTTTAAAATGTATTATATATCTGTGTTCATTGTCTAACAATCAGTTTACTCAAAAAAGATTTTCCGTGTTTCTAGGAGAGAATTATTTTATCAGTACGTATATTTTAAAAATTTCAAAATAGCAAAAACTCTCTGACGTTAAACATTAAGAAAATGCTAATTTCAAGCACAGTGAGAAAAATTATCAATAATATTTCCATGATGAACGTAGAACATGATTTTAATATTTTCAACTGTTAATATCCAACAAGCAGAATAATTATTTTAAGATCTATTTCCTTGTTATGTTTTCCTTTTTATTAGTGTCTCTGTGCCCTCTTGTTAGTCTGGCTAAGGATTTATCTATCTTGTTGATTTTCTCAAAGAACCAGCTCTTGGTTTTGTTAATTTTTTGTATAGTTCTTTTTGTTTCTACTTGGTTTGATTATTTTCTGCCATTTATTCCTCTTGGGTGTATTTGCTTCTTTTTTCTAGAGCTTTCAGGTGTGCTGTCAAGCTGCTAGTGTAAGCCCTCGCCAGTTTCTTTTTGGAGGTACTTAGAGCTATGTGTTTTCCTCTTACCACTGCTTTCACTGTGTCCCATAAATTTTGGTATGGTGTGTCTTCATTTTCATTAAATTCTAAAAGCCTTTAATTTCTTTCTTTATTTCTTCCTTGACCAAGTTATTATTGAGTAGAGCATTGTCCATGTGTATGTGTGCTTTCTGTTGTTTTTGTTGGTATTTAAGACCAACCTTAGTCCATGGTGGTCTGAAGCATGCATGGGATTATTTCAATCTTCTTGCATATGTTGAGGCTTGTTTTGTGACCAATTATATGGTCACTTTTGGAGAAGGTACCATGAGGTGCTGAGAAGAAGGTATATTCTTTTGTTTTAGGATGAAATGTTCTATAAGTATCTGTTAGATCCATTTGGTTCATAACTTCTGTTAGTTTCACTGTGTCTCTGTTTAGTTTCTGTTTCCATGCTCTGTCCATTGTTGAGAGTGGGGTGTTGAAGTCTCCCACTATTATTTTGTGAGATGCAATGTGTGCTTTGAGCTTTAGTAAAGTTCCTTTTATGAATGTGGGTGCCTTTGCATTTGGAGCATAGATGTTCAGAATTGAGAGTTCATCTTGGTAGATTTTTCCTTTGACTAGTCTGAAGTGTCTTCCTTATCTTTTTTGATAACTTATATTTTTTGATAACTGTTGGTTGAAAGTTGATTTTATTCAATATTAGAATGGCTACTGCAGTTTGTTTCTTGGGACCATTTGCTTGAAAAATTGTTTTCTGACCTTTTACTCTGAGCTAGTGTCTGTCTTTGCCACTGAGGAGTGTTTCCTGTACACAGGAAAATGTTGGGTCCTGTTTTTGTAACCAGTCTGTTAGTCTATGTCTTTTTTGGGGAATTGAGTCCATTGATGCTAGGAGATATTAAGGAAAAGTGATTGTTACTTCCTGTTATTTTTGTTGTTAGAGGTGGAATTATGTTTGTGTGGCTATCTTCTTTTGGGTTTGTTGAAAGATTATGTTCTTGCTTTTTCTAGGGTGTAGTTTCATTCCTTGTGCTGTATTTCCCCCCAACTATTATCATTTGTAGGGTTGGATTTATGGAAAGATATTGTGTAAATTTGGTTTTGTCATGGAATATCTTGTTTTCTCAGTCTATGGTAATTGAGAGTTTTACTGGATGTAGTAGGTTGGGCTGGCATTTGTGTCCTCTTAGGGTCTGTATGACATCTGTCCAGGATCTTCTGGCTTTCATAGTCTCTGGTGAGAAGTCTGGTGTAATTCTGATTGGTCTGCCTTTATACTTTACTTGGCCTTTTTCCCTTACTGCTTTTAATATTCTTTCTTTGTTTAGTGCATTTGGTGTTTTGATTATTATATGATGGGAGGAATTTCTTTTCTAGTTCAGTCTATTTGGAGTTCTGTAGGCTTCTTGTATGTTCATGGGCATCTCTTTCTTTAGGTTAGGGAAGTTTTCTTTTATAATTTTGTTGAAGATTTTACTGGCCCTTTAAGTTGGGAACCTTCACTCTCTTCTATATCTATCATCTTTAGGTCTGGTCTTCTCATTGTGTCCTGGATGTTTTGGGTTAGGAGGGTTTTTGCATTTTGCATTTACTTTGACTGTTATGTCAATGTTTTCCATGGTATCTTCTGCACCTGAGATTCTCTCGTCTATCTCTTATATTCTGTTGGTGATGCTTGCATCTATGACTCCTGATCTCTTTTTGTAGATTTTCTAACTCCAGGGTTGTCTCCCTTTGTGATTTCTTTATTGTTTCTATTTGCATTTTTAGATCCTGGATGGTTTTGTTCATTTCCTTCACCTGTTTGATTGTGTTTTCCTGTAATTCTTTAGGGATTTTTGTGTTACTTCTTTAAGGGCTTCTAGATGTTTACCTGTGTTCTTCTGTATTTCTTTAAGGGAGTTATTTATGTCCTTCTTAAAGTCCTCTATCACCATTATGAGAAGTGATTTTAGATCCGAATCTTCCTTTTCTGGTGTGATGGTGTATGCAGGACTTGCTATGGTGAGAGAATTGGGTTCTGATGATGCCAAGTAACCTTGGTTTCTGTCGATTATGTTCTTATGCTTGCCTCCTACCATCTGAATATCCCTAGTTCTACCTGCCCTCAATATATCTGACTGAATGAAGCCTGTCCTTCCTGTGATCCTGGTTGTGTCAGAACTCCTCAGAGTTCAGCTGTCTCTGTGATCCTGTAATCCTGAGGTCCTGGGTGTGTCAGAGCTCCTGGGAGTCAAGCTACTTCTTGGACCCTGAGATCCTGGTGGGACCAAGCTCCTGGGATCCTGGGATCCCCAAGGTCTGCTAGGGCCACTTCTGATTCTATGATCTTGGGTGTGTTAGAGTGCCTGGGAGTGGAGCTTCCTCTGGGTGTTGTGGGACTGGCTGCAGAGTTCAATGAGACAGCGTTTCTCTGTGCAGTCCCAGCTGTCCTGGAACTCACTCTATAGTCTCAGGCTGGCCTTGAATTCAGAGATTTGCCTGCCTTTACCTCCCAAGTGCTGGGATCAAAAGCATGCATCATCAAATAATTTTAAAATCTCAACTTCAGCAAACTTACTTGCTATATTTTACACTCTTCCCTAAAGTGATTACTCCTAGAAAATTAACATTGATTAAACTATATTACTGAGAAAAATCAAACAACACTATTTACATGATTTGCTGAATTTTAAGTGTGATTTTTTTTTCTTTTCAAAATACTAAGAATCTATCTCAAGGCCTTGCCAGGTACGTGCTGGTCCACAGAACTATGTTCTTAGCCCATGTATGACACATGGAACAGAGATCAAATAAAGACATAGCAACTAAATTTGAAATTTACATTCTCTTTATGGACAGCTTTAACGTCTTTGAGGCCTGCTCAAAACCCATTTTAGAGATTAGCCATGGAGCTGGAGAGAGGGATCAGCAGGTAAGAGCCTTTGCTGCTCTTGCAGAGAACCTGGGTTTGAGCTACAACAGTCTTATGGCATCTCGCTACTGTCAGTAACTCCAGTTCCAGAGGATCCAATACTCTCTCCTGGATCCCATGGGCACCAGGCACATATGTGGTACACAGACATACACAAATGCAGGCAAAACTCTTACAAATAAAAACAAAATGAATACACCTTAATGTCCAGCACAGCAGTAGATATCAGGTTTGCCTGAAAATGAAGTCTGTGAGTTGCCATATTTGATTTGCCCAGGGCTCCGCCAAATGGAGCTTTAAGATCTGCCAGGTCTTCCCAGCTGTTTCTTTATTGGACAGTTTTCTGATGGGATGCCATGCATTGTCATGCCTTTCTGTTTGAGTAATACAAGTTTCTCCATGTGCAAAGACTAACATGTCTTTTAAATCAATGTCAGCTGAACCTGACATCAAATGCAGAAAAAGAAAAGCCATCCATTTTCTCTCACAGTATACAGACTCATGTGTCTTGTTCAGAGTCCTTGAACAGTGTCCCACAGACACTCACACGTGAGTCTCCAGAAATTCAAACGCTAATTAGACAGGGTTAGTTTATTTCTACTTTGACTTTTAAGCAATGGGATGAAAATAAGGGACATTTTTCTTATATATTGAAAAAAATGAAAGGTGGGATTATAAAGTGTACAACATTAAAAGCCACCAAAGTGCTGGGTGGTGGCGGCACAGGTCTTTAATCCCAGCACTTGAGAGGCAGAGGCAGGAGGATCTCTGAGTTCAAGGCTAGCCTGGTCTACAGAGCAAGTTCCAGGACAGCCAAGGCTACAGAGAGACACCCATCTTGAAAACCAAAAACAAACAGCAACAACTCAGCAAAGTTTCCCATTAAGACTGTCCCTTTACCCTGTGTCACCATGAGTGTGACAAGAGACTTTCAAAGCTCTTCATTTGCCCTCAGGAGCTCTACTCACATGCTGATTTAATATTTCAATAGACACTCTGTTATTTTCATTAATTTGGTGTTTGTTAATTATCCTCCAGAAACTGTTTTTAAAGACCTGTTTGTAAATTAGTACTAAGACCTAGGTAGAAGTTGATGGCAAACAAAAATACTTATAGAGGTGGGAAAACAGACATTTTAAAATTAAGTTTGGTTTTGTCTCTCAGATTCAGAAATAGATATTTGCTTGTAATATTGTATTTTTATACATTATTTTATCAAGAGAAAAATCTCTATTTGTAAAAAATGCATTTCAGAAACATTTGTTTTATGTAACAATTTAATTTCTTCTGAGCTAATTTCTATTGGTAAAACACAATTGATGGGATATTTTTTAAAACTTCAAAAGCTCTAGGGGAAAATAATTCCAAACTGAGAAGTCTCCAGAAGCTAAACCGTTCAAGAGCTGTGAATATGAGAATAATATGGTGTGTGTAGTAGTATGTGCATGTGTGTGTTAGTATGTGCATATTAATTGAGATTGAACCACAGGTCTTTTATGAAATGGATGAGTACTCTACCACTGACCAATATTCACATGCCATGATGCTTTAAAATGTCCATTCCCCAAATATCTATCACCCACATGGCTTTGGTTTAATAGTTTTCAGAGACTTAAGTCCTAAAAAAACAAAGGAACTGGTTAGCAAAGGAAGACAGAGATCACTGAACTTGATCTAGCCAGACAAGGCCTAAAGGGAATCAATCCAAGGATGTCAGTGAAAGCAAGACAGAGAGTCATGAGGTCCAGAACTGACTCCCCAAGAAATGGCATGTGACAGTCTCTGAATAAGAACATTCTAAGAGATGATTTAAATACCTGGAGGAAAGTTTGGGGACAAATTAGAAAAGATATCCATGAACGCTATTTTAGGATGTTTTCTGGAACACATGCACACTACACACACAGTAGATGCTAGGTAGAATAGAAACAAAGATTAAAAAAAGAAGAAGAAGAACATGTTGACTATTGTGTTACTAGCTATGAGTAAAATTTACATGGGCTGGTCAAACATAAACATACAAATATATTAAAGGAACAGGGAAGGGAAAGTTGTGTGAATATGATTTGTTGGGGTATGCTGTGTGAATTTGTGTTTCTATCCTTCCTTACCTATGTAACCCACTCTCTGATTGGCTTTAATAAAAATCTGATGACCAATTATCTGGGCAGGAAGTAGAAGGTGGAACTTCCTGGGAAGGAGAAAGGAACTCTGGGAAGAAAAAAGAGGAAGGCTTTTCACCAGGAGACAAAGAGGAGACAGACGTGACTATGAGCCTGGAAGGTACAGTTAGCCATATCCAAGGCTGGTAGGGCTAGGTGGTAGGGTTAGCCATACCTAAGGCTGGTAGGGCTAGGTGGTAGGGTTAACCATATCTAAGGCTGGTAGGGCTAGGTGGTAGGGTTAACCATACCTAAGGCTGGTAGGGCTAGGTGGTAGGGTTACCATACCTAAGGCTGGTAGGGCTAGGTGGTAGGGTTAACCATACCTAAGGCTGGTAGGGCTAGGTGGTAGGGTTAACCATACCTAAGGCTGGTAGGGCTAGGTGGTAGGGTTAACCATACCTAAGGCTGGTAGGGCTAGGTGGTAGGGTTACCATACCTAAGGCTGGTAGGGCTAGGTGGTAGGGTTACCATACCTAAGGCTGGTAGGGCTAGGTGGTAGGGTTACCATACCTAAGGCTGGTAGGGCTAGGTGGTAGGGTTAACCATACCTAAGGCTGGTAGGGCTAGGTGGTAGGGTTACCATACCTAAGGCTGGTAGGGCTAGGTGGTAGGGTTACCATACCTAAAGCTGGTAGGGCTAGGTGGTAGGGTTAGCCATATCCAAGGCTGGTAGGGCTAGGTGGTCAGGTTAACTCAGATGAGCTAGTTGAGAGTCTGCCCAGCTAATGCCTAAGCTTTGAACTATTTAAAGGTTTCTTTGTGTGGTTATTTGGGGGAATTAGCTGGTTAAGGAACAACTATCGGGCTGGTGAGATGGCTCAGTGGGTAAGAGCACCCGACTGCTCTTCCGAAGGTCCAGAGTTCAAATCCCAGCAACCACATGGTGGCTCACAACCATCTGTAATGAGATCTGACTCCCTCTTCTGGTGTGTCTGAAGACAGCTACAGTGTACTTACATATAATAAATAAAAAAAAAAAGGAACAACTATCACTGTATTAATTTCCAGCATTTATTAATATATACAGAATATTAAAAATCATTTTTTTTTACAATGGATAGATCCAGGAATAAGTATCTTCAATATCTTGGGCCCATCTTGGAGACGGTAAAGAGTGTCACATTCTCACCTTCTGTAAGCGGGAAAGGAACAGAAAATTAATGCTGCAAACCCCAACATGCTATTAAGAGATGTACAGAACAAGGTCAAAGAGCTAGGTAGGAAAGGTGCAGGTGAGTCACTGTCCATGGGAAGCAGAGAGGGGCTCAGCATGTGTGCTGCACTTTCATAGTAGGCAATAGTAACAAACATGGGACCCCCTGGCTATGGAACCACAAAGCCTTCATTAAAAATATGCTCACAGCTTTGAAAAAGAAAAATGTGAGACAGATATATTCAGAATGCAGCCAATTTTAATGGTACTTAATTTTCTGTTCTACACAAGAAAGAGAAATCTCAGGGCAGAGGCTCTACGTGTCTTAGCTATGAGATGTTAAAGTTGGCAATGGGCACAAAAAAAAAAACCAAAAAACCAAAACAAACAAAAGCCGGGCGTGGTGGCGCACACCTTTAATCCCAGCACTCGGGAGGCAGAGGCAGGCGGATTTCTGAGTTCGAGGCCAGCCTGGCCTACAAAGTGAGTGCCAGGACAGCCAGGGCTACACAGAGAAACCCTGTCTCAAAAAACAAAAAAAAAAAAAAACAAAAAAACAAAGTTGGCAATGGGCTCGTCTGGATAATCAGTGACACCTTTCAGAAGTAGAAGCCAACTAAAAAGCCTCTTTACCAAGAAAAGCGAAATTGAAATTTTATAATTTTACTCTTCTCCAAACCCACGTGCAGGGGCTCCCTACACTGAAACATAGAAGGCTTTGCTGTGGAGAAAATAATAAATATGCAGACATAATGTCAAAGGCTGGAAATGGGCCACATGACAATACTTTCTCCATTCATTTGATTGAGGGTCATTACATTGGCTTCAGACCATGTCTTTCCTTACAAGACTGTGGTCCCTAGCACCTTTCAAGTAAAGCCAGCCCCTGAGGTGATTTTCTGCACTGGCTGGTTGTAGGACCAGAGCAGAGGCTGATGTTTCTCTCTCCATTGGAACAGATCTCTTTTATCTTAAGAGCAAAAAGCATCTGTTGGAGAATTGGCTGTGTAGTGTCTCCAACATGTCCTCCACTGGCAGTGCCTTCTATAGTTAGAAAATACAGGCTCCCAGTTCCATCTCCTGCATGCAATTTATCCATGAAAGATGAAAGAAACCCGCACCAGATTATTTTCCCATGAACAATGATAAAAGATGCAAGGAATTTGGCATCTGAACATTTGCAGCTCTCGTTGGGAAACCTTCAGAACATGATGGCGGCAAATCAGAATTGGCCAGGACAACTAATTTTCCTTCCAGATTTGAGTTACTTGCAGGGGTCCATTTTGGCACCTTTGAGACTCCATAGATGACATGGAAAGGAAGGAGGCATATTAAGAAGTAATACTGAAGCTAAGTACTAGCAGGGGGTGGCTTTGAACTTGTGAGCATTTACAGTAGAGTCTGACTTTACACCAATGGCTCCCCTCAGTATCTGTAACTCACATGCAGCCTGTGCTCGAGTCAAAGGATGCCAAAGGGCATTAGCCACATAGTGCAAATGTAAATTTTTCATGTTGGCAAGTCTCCTGACCCTAAAGAAAGAAATTAAGATTTTGCCAGAGGCAGAAGGAAAAATATTGCTTATTCTTTAGTCATTTTGTAACTTGGCCAATTTCCTTTTGTTTAGAAGAGGGTGGAATATAAAAAACTATATCAGAAAGTACTGACTTCTCTATATTTGGATTTAACATTCAATTGAATTTCACCAAAGTCTTTCTAGAACCTTCACTTTGAAGACAAAAACCAAAGGGGAGAGAGTCTGCTAACAGGAATATTTTTTCATTATAGGTTCAGAAGACTCCATTTCTATGTTTTCCCACATGAAACAAAGCACAAAATCCTCCAAAATAAAAGCTAGAATGGAATCAGACAAGTTATATGTTGGCCACCCATACTGAAACTGTAAGAATATAATCATCTCCCAAGTGAGGTGGGAAGAGCTCATTGCTGAGGATGGCACACATGGGGTAGAGCACAGGTAAATAAGTCACAACTGAGATGGAGACATCCTTCCTGCAGGCTGGTGGATGAGAAAAGGCATCAGTGGGTCCCCAGCACGCTAGTACCAACCTTCCAGGCAAGATGCTCCATTGGTGTGTTAGTGGCATGATTGTTTCTGGGGTAACCCAAGCACTTTCTTATCAGACTTGAGGCCTGCTTCAAGGGGAGAATACATTTCTGGTACTACAGACCTGGGTGAAAACCTATGGTTGGGGTGTCATAGGCCCCCCAAAGTAATTCCCTACTGATATTAAGCTGAGTAGATATGTAGGCCAACTGCCTTCAAATATTTATATTTATACCCTTAGAGTAGTGTTACTATCTGATCTTTTTGCAGTGGGCAATGGTTAGTGCAGAGACCCACCACTAGGCAAAAAAGACAAAAAAGGAATGGGCTGTTGAGTGTGCAGCCCTAATCAGGACATCTGTATTGCCTCCTCCAGGGAACATGATGCGAAATGGAGAAAGAAAGATTTTTAAGAGTGGAAGAATAGTGAGAGTCCTATAATACACTTTCTTCTAGACGTGATATGTCTGACATGATCGTGAACACACGCCAGCTATTGCTGCATGTACAAGACCTACATAAAAATAGTAAGATGTGAAGGGAGGATGAGGACTCATGGGAAGTAGGAAAGGCCCTGTAGAGAGGGAAAGAGATGGTAACAGAATGAAGATATTCACAACACATCACTTACATGTGTGATGTTGCCAATATTTAAACTTGAGAAACAATAAAGGAAAAAACACAAAAACTATAAAGATATAATGAGAGGCCAGATTTCCCCACAACATTAGAGGTGGTTACTCTAATACCAATTCAGAGGAGAGAGCCTGAAACCAATCCCACAGCTCACTGAAATCTTCAGGATTTTAGCTGGCCTAACTCTCTAGGCCACTTCACCTTAATTAGAGACTAAGCCAGTCTAGATGCCCATTCTAACATTGTCAGCCATCCTTCAACCCATCTACCTTCAGACTCGGAACAGGATAATCAATACAGATCACCAAGAACATGTACAAACAGTGGGGATGGAGACAGAACACATAGGTTAACTCATTTTTTTTTCTTCAAATGAAACAAGGTTTTGCTAGGCAGTGCTGTGTAGTTGAGAATGGCCTGGATCTCATAACCCTCTTTCCTGCCTGCCAGCTGCTGGGGGCACAGGTATGTGCCCCACCTCCTGCCAGGTAAGTTCTTCTCCATGTGCTATCACTGATTGCTCTGGAACCTCCTGAGAACCAAAGCGTCCTTCTGTGGGTGTGTGCTGGGTGGTAACTATGTAACTATGTAACTCAGCCCAGCCTGAGTTACAGCTCCCTCCCAGATAGCATCCCCCAGATAAAGCCAACTTCAGCCTTGTAACCTCTGTGTTTTTACCTAGTTACTCTTTACTCCAGATGTTTGAGAGACTACTTTCTGCCCTTTGGGTGCACTCGTGCACGTGCGTACACACACACACACACACACACACACACACACACAGAGAGAGAGAGAGAGAGAGAGAGAGAGCAAGCTAAGTACCTAGTTATGAACGTTTACCTTTTGAGTCTCCTCTGACTATCCTTCAGGGTCACAGATGCAGCTTTGAGTCATCTGCATTGAAGCTGTTACTCTTGCCATCACGATTTTTATGTGGAGGACAATCTACCTCCTTCAAAAACCTCAAGGGTCACCAAGCCCCCACGGCCATCCTATGGCACTTGCTACACACTGGCTTAGGCCTACTCTATCTGGATCGCCTGGTCCCCTAAGGTACCTGTTGTCTACTCCACAGAAAAGGAACATTATTCTTTAGCATCAGAGACCCACACTTCCTCTGAAGACATGTTCATGCATAGAAGTGACACGTCGAGGATTGCTGCGGCTTTTCACTCATTCCCAGCCTGAAGGTTTTAATGGGACTTTCTCAGACCTGCCAATGGTATAAATAATGACACAGACGTCTAATAGTTTAGAGCATAGGCCTTTTGCTAGGGCAGTCTCCCAGCTAGCTTGTCTAACTTAACCTGACTATCTTGTTGACAGCCCATCACGTGACTAGCTCTATACCTTTCTCTGCCTCTGCTCTGGTCTGTCTGTTCTCCTGTCTGTGACTCTGATCCTACTGCTCTCGAATCTCCATCTTTTGCGTTCTTCCCCTGCATCGTTCTCTCTGCCCGGAAGTTCCACTGCCCACTTCCGGTTACAGATAATGGCCATCAGATCTTTATTACAACCAATTAGCAGCAAGATGACCTCTGATACAATTCTAGAGTGCCTTTAGGCAGGCGAGGAAGGATGAATATTTGCAAAACAGAAAACCTGGTGATGGGCCATAGAAATGACAATAACCAAAATTCCACTAGCACTTAGTTCTGTAGATTTAACAATTGAAAATACAGCAGCACACCTTCATACAAAGTGAAAAAAAAGAAAGAAAAGAAAAGAAAAGTTCTCTCAACAGAAGATTAAGTTATGCTCAAAGTACAGCAGGGCAAGGGGACCAGAGAGGATCCAAAAGAGAACCTGACTCACTGTGGCTGCACACATCTTCCCATGGGTGTCCTGAATGACCCTCTCATTCAGACCAGCAGAGCACAGGTTTTCTGTGCCTGACAACCCAGCATCTTCAGACATCAAATCCTCAGGAGGCTCACCTGAAGGATGCTTTCTGTCAGTCTGTTTATCTCTTTGCTATCACTTCCATAATTGTACCCAAGGGTGCTAACAAACAGTGAGACAAACCAATGGGGGAAAGATCCATAGGTCAGACAAAAAAATTAAACATTCTCTTGAACATCATTAGGCTCGATATCCTTAAGTACACTCTCAAGAACTACTTTGAAAAGATCTTAGAGACTATGCTGTAGAAATCACGTGTGAAATGGAATAGCACCTTTATATGGTGAGCTGGTGATTGACAGCCACTTCATCAATTATTTTCCATTCATGCTAGGGACTTAAGTTTCATAAAATATGCAAATTTTTTAAATAAAGAGAGACAGATGAAGTGAGCAGATATAAACTGAAAAAGGCAA
The DNA here is from genome assembly GCF_978045245.1 of Mus caroli. Lineage (NCBI taxonomy): Eukaryota > Metazoa > Chordata > Mammalia > Rodentia > Muridae > Mus > Mus caroli. Next base: position 31,270,342 of record NW_028227256.1, on the reverse strand, counting down.
GTAAGCACTAAGTCACACGGCACAGCCCTCCCCACGGCACAGCCCTCCCTAGCTATGAGACTTGAATACAGTTTGCTCAGGAGTGTTCACTTCTTATTTGTGCATCTTTGTATTTATGCTTATATGCATGTGGCTGTTCATACTCTCCTAACGCCATGTATGTCTTGGGGATTGAACTCGAGTTTTCAGACTTGGCAGCAAGAGCCTACACCCGCTGAGCCATCTCCCTGGCCCAAGAGAGGTCATTTCTAAGTTAATCTTCTTTTCAATCACAAATGAAGAACAGTTACAGACTTCACTGCTAGTTGCATATAGTTCACATTAAAGTCTATAATTCAGACTCTTTTAAGGGAGTTATTAAAGAGTATAGGAAAACAGAAAAAGTAAAAGGCAGATATCCGGATTTAAACATTGATAGGGAAGTTCTTTGTTTGTTTTTTTAAATATGGTTTTAAAAGTGTTTTTAAAGATATTTATTTATTTATTTATTTTGTATTTTGTATATGAGGGTCCTGCCTCCATGTACGTATGTGTATCACCTGCTTGCCTTGTTCCCTCAAAGACCAGAAGAAGGGCTTCAGAGTCCCTGGGACTGGAGTTTGAGATGGTTGCAAGCTCCGTGTGGGTGCTGGGAATTGAACCATGGTCTTCTGCAAGAGCAATAGGTGATCTTAACCACTGAGCCAACTCACCAGTCCAGATAGGGGAGTTTTCAAAATGTACTGAACATGTACAGGGACCCACAGTTGGGAGTGCTGGGCTACTGTGGGCTTTGTTTGTGGCGAACATAGCACAGAGCACCAAGTTAGGCATAGGGGACAGTGATCCTATAAACTGCCCATGTCTTCTTACACATCTGGTGGGTGTCATCTTCCTTTCTTTCAAACAGATGAAATTGGCTCCTCATATGGAATTGATAGAAAGTCAAAGACTGAGCCCAATGTGGTAAGAAACTGTTAAAGGATTAGCACTGGCTTTGCTGGCAGAGTAATTATGCTGAGTTACAGACACATCTGCCACACACCCACTAAATTATCAGAGAGGCCAGATTTCCCCCACGGCCTCCTTCTTGGATGTTTTTCAATTTCCAAATATGATACAGTGCTCCAGTTAGTGCTTACAAGCATTTTTCCTCAAAGAAACTTAAAATAAATCTTAGAAGAAGTGAAATTGTTTCTTGGAGACTCCCCTTCTTCTCCAGTTGCCCAGCGGGGAATAAAGTAATATTCTCTGTACATTTGTTTGTATTTTTCAAAGTTCTCGATGGGCATTGCTCTGATAAATACCAAGTCATGGGCATTAATTCATCTGATAAAGGACAATAATGTTAGCAAGCTTCTTTCAGCTCTGCCGAGAGGAGTCTACAAAGCCATGACAGGGTAGCTTCATGGCTGCCAACTCGTTCCTTAAATGGGATTTGATGGCTGGTGTGTGCCAGTCATGGTTTTAAACTGTGAGAAGTGGGTAGAGAGATGGCTTGTTCAGTGGTTAAGGAGAGCAGCTGCTCTCCCAGAGGACCTGAATTGATTCCCAGTGCCCATAGGGCACTCACAACTGCCTGTAAGTCCAGTTGTAGGGGAACTAGATGCCTTCTTCTGGCCTGCAAGGTCATCAGGCACACATATGGTCCACTGATGTGCATGAAGGTAAGACACCCATACACTTAAAATAATAAAATAAAATTTAAAAATGAAAACAAGCCACGAGAAGGCAGCGGTATGAAAATCACCATCTTCCTATGGCTCTCAACCCCCAGAACACAGCGGGATCCTCTTACAAATCTCCATCCAGTTATAGATCCATTGATACCTAGCGGTGTATGAAACTTGTGTGTGCAAAGGTTTTGAGATGCATCAATGTGGAATGGTACTTAAGTAAACGATAGAAATGGCAAGACACCCAAACTATGGTTTACTTTTCTCAATTCAGAAAAGTTACCATTTCAAATATGGGGAAATTTTATCTGCTTATAATACAGAAAAGCAACCACCCCATGGCCCTCTTTAGTATTTCTCAAGGAAGAGAGTGGACTTCCCATTAGCTATGAAGTGAGGACATCAAAGTGTTCCTCCTATCCAAGCACGGCACACAGCCTCACCCCATGTAGAAAGTATCACATCAAAGCATTCTTCATATCTAAGCAGGGCACACAGACTCATCTTGCACAGGAAGTATCACGTGTGTTTTCACTAAAATGCTCGCACCAAGTCCTAGTAAGAGATCCTAGAGTAGTGGAAGGTTTGCGTCTAGAATCACAAGTTTTGGTGTCTATGGCTGCAAACCCTGTCCCTCCTCCTCCACTGTGTCTTGTTCTTGAGGATCACAGCTCACGTGAATGTTAAGATCTTAGTGTCGAGAAATAACCAGAAGAACAGTTTCCTTTTCCGCTGAACTGCCTGAGATGCTCACCACCTGACCGCAGAGAAGAGAGGGACACAGAAACCAGCTGCACTGCTTTGTACTTTGCCTGGGGTTTTCAGCTGTTCCTAATTCACCAGATGCTGCCTGTGCCCTCAATGTCCGATCCTACCTGCCCTTTTTATTTATTTGGGGGTTGGAGGTGAGGTGGTGCGGAATCCAAACACACAGACTCCAAGAGCATGTGCAACCAGCTCACCTGAATGCTGCTCCAAGCTCCTTTAATACCCTCCACCTGTGCCCCATTGGTCCCAAGAAAGCGAATCTTCTAAACAGCAGTTCCTAATTGGCTGCCATTGTCTACATCAGCAATCCTTGGTCTCTCAGGCAGTCTTCAGTTTGAGCCTCCTGGAGGAGAATGCCTTTGTGGCTGCGCAGCCCCCAGCAGTTACATAGGGGTGGCCACTGTCATTCTTCCCGCAACCAGACAACCTTCAGGGATGACAGAGGTAGGGCACTAACTGGAAAACCTCAGAGACGCGTAACTCAGGATGGTTCTACCTTCTTCCAAGTGCATAGATCATCAAAACCTGTATGTGGAAGGGTCTTTGTTAGGGGGGTGCGACTAAGGCAGAGAGAATAAACGTGGTAAATGAGACTTTTCCTTTGGGAGAAAAACTTGTTTCTATCCACATCATCTCAAGTTAGTAATGTACACCTTGGAAAACTCCTTTAGCTCTGCTCTTACTTCTCATTTCTGATAAAGCAAAACGTTAAAAAATTAATTAAGCTATAACTACATCTTTTTTCCCCACCTTCTCTTCCGTCCTATGTCTCTTCCCCCTCCCAAATTCATAGCTTTCTCTAGCCATTGTTGTGACATATATGTATAAGCAAACATAAATGTAGCCTGCTGAGCTTTTCAGTGTTATCTGCCTGTATATGTTTCTACGGACGACCACTTGGTACTGGATCACCCATCAGGGGCTCATCCCTGGAAAGACTAATGTTTCCTCAGTTACTTGTTGACTGCTTACAGCTCTTCATTTAGAGGTAGGGACCCATGAGATATCCCCAATTCATGTTAAGATATCAACTGTTGTTGGAATTACCCAGGTCTTGTTTAGGCAGTATTATTGTTGAGATTTGATGGGTGTGGCTTCACTGACTAGTTAGAAGGCACAATCTTATGGCAGGTCCTCTCTGTCTCTGACTTTAATAAAATTGTTCTTCTGTTTCTATTCTCCTAGAGTCTCCTTAATTACTAAAACATTTACCAGGTCACACAGTTAGCATTATGGTTTTTCATTTTCTTAGGAACCCTGGTAGAGACACAATGAAACTCCTTTGTATACATTTTAATTTAAAGACAACGTCTTTCTTAGCATTAGGGATGCGCCATGGCAGACCATGTTCAGGTTTGCAGAAGCCCTGCACACTCTACCACCCTCTCCAAAACCCCTTCTGGGAGAACGCTTTTTCGTGTTCATAGCTGACAATAGAAATGACCATCTGCTGAGTGGACTTAACTGCTTCCAGGAACCACCCTAAGCCTCTATGCTGAAGCGATCCTTACAGGGACAATCTGGCTGTCTGGACTGAGAGATGTAAATCATGTCAACGTTCTGTCTTGGTGTATGATCTGGCCATTGCCTGTTGGTCTGTCATCTTTACACCAAAGGAGCCTGATGACCATCTTCCTCAGGACACAGCAGCTCAGGCCCTGTCCTCCTGCCTGTTGCTTGTAAGCTTTCTTCAATTCACCCCGCCCCCCCAGAGCTGGAATTCTAGATAAGCTCTGCAGGAGGTGCTGGAGAGCAGCTCCCGTGCCAAGTGGCTCTGACCTGCAGTGTATGTCAAGGACCCGGTTGCAAGGTTGCAACCACAATCTTTACGGTTTTAGAAAGGAATCCTGCTAAGTGGCCAAAAGGAGTCATTTGGTGTCAGGTGGGTGAGATCACCTTATCAGTGTAAAAAGCTAATGACAAGTGAAGAATTACAAAACCCTCTCAGTCATTACTTAAAAGATGAGAGTTCTCAGTATTCATCAAAAGATGAAACCCTATGCCAAACTTCAGGGGGAGCCAGTTGCCCACACCCATATTCAGCCCCACAATCACTTACATACGAGAAATGCTAATGGGACTCAGCAGAATATATAGATGTGTGTGTGTGTGTGTGTGTGTGTGTGTGTGTGTGTAAAACAATGATAAAGGACAACATACATTTTAGAAGGGAAGGTAGATGTGCTTGAAGGCATGAGGGAGGGATATGATGAAAATATATTGTACTTGTGTATAAAATTCTCATAAATAAATAAAATAGGTTTATTGCTATCCCCAGAGTATAATGGAGGGGAACAAGTATTCTCAATGCATACAAGTCTGATTAATATGGTGGTGGTTGAAAGTGTACTGTAAACAATTCCTTCTGAAGTTAACTAACAATCAAAGATACAGCACTGGAATGGCTAATTTAACCAAGGAACCACCTTCCTTAGTTCACTGATGTCAATTCATGCAGACCAATGTTAACTCTAAAAAACCCTACCAACCAACCAACCAACCAACCAACCAAAACCAGCAAGGCAACCACAAGCAGACCTGACAGGGTTCCAACTGCCATCCTAAATATTTGACTTTAAGGTTGATCATCCATCCCTCTATTGCAGACAGCAGCTAACTCAGAGAGAAGTGCCCAGCTCTCCACAGTTCTTACATCTGATAGGATATAAACTCTCCATGGTTTTTGTGTCTGGTGGATATAGGCAGGCAGCTTTATTTTTTCTCATAAATTAGATGCTCTTACCACAGCTGTTCTTCTTCTAGTCCTGGGGATGAGCCTTAAGAACCATGACAACCTGGTTACTTCTTCTTTTTTTTTTTTTTGGTTTTGGTTTTGGTTTTTTGAGACAGGGTTTCTCTGTATAGCCCTGGCTGTCCTGGAACTCACTTTGTAGACCAGGCTGGCCTTGAACTCAGAAATCCGCCTGCCTCTGCCTCCCAAGTGCTGGGATTAAAGGCAAACCTGGTTACTTCTTATCCACTTTTCCTTTCCATCCAAATCATAGAGATGTGGCTAAGCTCTGGCCCTGTGACTTACTTCTGGGGAGTGGGGAGTTCTGTTGGCTCTCTGGGTCTTTGCTCCATTTCCATTGATGGTCAGCAGGACTGTGTAATATTTGGTACTGTGTGCCATAACTGAGAAGCCAAAAAGCTCCTACTGTGGGCTTTCCATGATAAAGCTCTGGTTCATAAATTGTCTATAAAACATCTTAAAGGGAATTCCTTTTAGACTGTACCAAGAGCAGTTTCCAGGTTATGTAGAGGTTTAGAGTTGTCCCCGAGTCTGAAGGATGCTCGAAACACAGTGTGACTGAGCAGAAGCAACATCAAAATTAACCACAACCTACACCATAGAGCCAGCCCTTGTCCAGACTTAAATATTGACCAAACAAGACACGCCCTCCTTTGTGTGCTGGGAGCCAAGTCTGCAAAGTGGGTGGCCCCATAGTGGAAACCTCCACAGTCCACCATCTCCTCCTGCCCTGCTGGCTGCTCCCATCCGGTGTGCTTGATACCTTTGTCTTTTTCTACTCTGAGTAAAACCCAACACTCCAATATAAAAGCCTGTTTGCCTTTGCCAGTCCATCTACCAGCCTATCGAGGCCCTTGGGTTTTTGAGAAGGAGGTATTTGGCTAACAACGCTGTAGAGCTGTTAAGTCACACATGTGTTAAAACCTCAAGAACTGTTCTTCCCCAAAGTAAACTTTTAGGGAACAGCAGCTGAGCAAGGCAACCTTGGCAAAGGCAGGGGAGTGACTGGATGCCAAGTTCAAGAGGTCAAGAGCTATGGGGCACATACCACCCCTTTATGGAAGGCCCTGTTAAGGGGCAATCATACTCTAAGGAGAGTTAGGCAGGCAGTCCTGCACAGAGGAAAGTTCCATATGAGAGACAAATAAAGTAAGCAATCGAGCAGGGAGGGAAATTTCACCCGAAGAAAATGGATACGAAAGAGAGATGACAGCCAAGAACAGCTCAGAGTCCCCAAGACAGGAGAGAAGTCACACAGCTTGAAAAGCCCCGGAGAACAGGACCCTGTTCAAGCAACTTGTTTACCATCCAGTCAGACACCACTGGATCCAGGAAGGTACGGAACTGTGTGTGGAGATGATCTAGGCAAATCCATAGACAATTCATCAATTTCTGGAGTGGCCGCAAAGAGCTATAAATAGGAAAGATGCAACATGACAAGCCAGACGCTTGGCTGGATGGTGCCTCTAAGTGAATAAGAGAATAACACTGTTAGCTTTCTATTTATAGAATAAGGGTCCAAACAAAGATTATTTTAAAGGACTCCAAAAATAGTAAACTGAACCTTTCCCTTAATGTTTGCTGAGTCTGATGTGGCCTTGCCCGGGGAATTAGCCAGACAAATGGCTAAGGTAGTATGAGGCTATTTATATTTCTATGTCTTCCAGAGAGAAAAGTTATCAATATATCCAACCATGAAATTGCCTGTTTTCTGAAAGTATCCACACTAGAGCAAACCAGGATGCCTTGAATTTTCCTCAAAATCGCTGACACAAGGCCAAAGCTGTCTTAATAACCCATTTAGTGAGCTGCACCACAACTCCCCATGGAAGGAGTCACCCTCGTGGCAACACACCGATACTCTCAATCTTTCTTCTATGCTATATGCTATTTTCTCAGTGTCTTTGACCATAAGCCACAAACACTGTCAGACAGATGTTCTAGCATCCTCTTAACATTAGTAGTTGGAGAAGCCAGATGAAATACTCTAACGACCTGCTTGCTTTAAATGGGGTTTAAAGACGATCAGGCCTCTATAGAAAATCAAACCCAGTCCACCCTTCCTCTCTCCTTGCCCCCACAGTTCCAAGTACCAAAGATGGAGGAAGAAGGATGAATCAATTCCTGCGCGTTGACGATACACAATTCAAAGGATGGAAGAGGCAATAGCAACTGAGATTCCTGAGAGATAAAATGAATCTATGTGATGAAGAGTGAGCTGGGGTGGATGGGCAGACCAAACGGAGAGTCTGCAGGAGCTGGGCTTCAGGAGAACTATCTGGGAAACAGATCATGATGACCTCCAGGTTCCATAGCAACGGCTGGTGTTATGAAGATGAACTGAGTGATGAGTGACATTGGGAGGGTTGGACAATAAAACTATTTGGCTAATTGAAGGTAAAGCCTCTGCTGATGTATTTTCAAAGCCTCACATACGAAATGGGATATCTGGGTCCCAAAGGTTGTCTTGGATGGTGTGGGAGGCAAGTTGACAGATGCCCACAGGAAAGTGAAACTCAAGAACTCTGTAAGAGTCCTAGGCACACAGGAATTCTGAGGCTATACAAGCTGAGCTGCAGAAGCTGTTAAAAATGCACTTATATAGGGGCTGGAGTGTCTCAGCCATGAAGGGCACATGGTGCTCATTCACGGGACCCAGATTCAGCTCTTAGCACCCATTTGGTAGCTCACAAGTGTCTATAACTCCAGTCTCAGGTATGTCAAAGCCCTGTGATCTCCAAGGACACTGGACATGCATGTGGTTGACAGACATACATGTCGGCAAAAAGCCCATACACATTAAAAAACTAATGAGTAATTAAATAAGTAGATAAACAAATAGGTGTACTCATTCCCCGAAGGAAAGTTTCACTGACTTATTTGGAAACACTTAGCTCTCAGAGAAGCACACTTGAGACTAAGTGAGCACAGTTGAAGACCTCGACCCCCAGTCTTCTACCTGAGGAATGTCACATAGGAATATTCTAGATGTCAAGGAATTGTCACCAACAATGTTCTCTGTTCGTAGCTACTTAGGGATAGGTAGTGAGATTAACATATTTACTTTATTGTAGTGTAATGCTCAGATTCCTTGGTCATATAAGACATTTTGTGTTTCCTGTTTTGAACCGCAGACTAAAGAAGCCAGGATTCCCATCCCCCACTAGTCACTATCTGCAGACATCTTGGTGTTAGCCTCTAGGTGGTACTGACACTAGGATTTAAGGCAAAGGACAGTCCCATGTCAGATGAGGAAACATACCAGAAGCCTTGAAGCAGAAAATTATCTCTGAATCAACAATAAATAAATAAATAACAGAAGTTCCTACTGAGAGAGAGGAGTACCTTCCAGACTGCTTGGGGGAAGAGCCTGTGTAAAATTGAGAAAAGTTAATTAGGACACAGTCATGATAAGGAAACAAAGCCCACACAGGGCAAGGAAATTGAGTTTAGCTAGTCCTTGAATCTGCAGTACATTTGCCAACAGGATCTAATTATCAGGAGTTCTGCAGATGCTGTCACGTTGCTGGCGTGCCTGTAGGAAGGAAACTCAATTTCGGTCTACCCCAGAAATTCAGTACCGAGAGCTGTGTACTGAGCAGTGCTTTTCTGATTGAAAGCTGAGGCTGTAGAAAGAGAACATGCATCGTCGGAGATAAAGAAAAAAGTCCCTAAACCTGCAGTACTTAGAATGCCTGCTCACTGACACCTACCACAACCAGGTTAAGTGTGAGCTTAGTGACTATATATACATATTCTATGTATTTGTGTGTGTGTGTGTCTGTGTGTTTCTGTGTGACTGTATCTATGTGTGTTGCTGTGAGTTTGTGCCTATGTGTATGTATGTTTGTGTGTGTGTTTGTATGTGTGTCTCTGTGTGTATGTCTCTGTCTCTCTCTTTCTCTCTCCATGTGTGTGTGTGTATGTGTGTGTTGGGGGGGGACGGTAACAGTAATTGTTGTTTCCAAGGTTCACTGCCTCCGTCTGCTAGCCTATGCCTAGTCCTGGAAGTTTCTAGCCCTCCCTACAATCTAATCTAGGCCTAGAATGTTTTCAGTCTCTGGTTGATTCAATTTAGCTGTTCTGGCTCAAACTCCCTTCCAAGCTGACTAATCCAATCTGGCTTCTCTCTCATGGCTTCTCTTGAATTGTTCTGCTTGGCCTCATACTAACGGTAGCCATCTATTCTAATCAGCCATGGCCTTCTCATTCTCCGGCTCCTTCTCTCTTCACCTGTGTCTAGCTTGTTCTCTCTTCTCTGCAGCCTGTCTCTGTACCACTGTCCCAGGAAAACTGCCTCCTCTCACTGCACTGCTCTCTTAGGTAGCTTCCCTTTCCTCTCTCTTCCCATGAAAGTTGGGCAGATCCTATTCTGTCAAATCTCTCACTGATTTGTCACTTTGTCTGCCACTCAATTAGACAACGCTTTCAAACATGGGTGCCTCCTTCTACAAACTAGCTTTACCTTCATTGTTTGGGATTAAAGGTGAGTACCAAGGGCCCGCCTGTATTCCAGCCAGCCAGTGATTAAAGAGCTGAGGCACATCACAACAAAAAACATGGTTTTGCAACAACTTAACCTCAGGGTTCACAGTGTGATCAAATATCCTGAAACATGTATGTATGTATGTATATGCCTGTGTGTGTGTGTGTCTATGAGTGTGTGTATGAGGCTTCGGTAGCTATCTGGAGGTTTGATATAAAGTGAAAAGGTATTCTGACCTTCTAGGATACTGATTTTCCACTTTGTCAGATCTTGCGAGAGACATATTTGAATGTGTGCATGTGTGTGGGCATGTGCAAACACATGTGGGGAAGTCTGCTATAAGTATAGAGCATTTTCCTCCATCACTCTTGATGCATTTTTTTTTTTTGAAACCATGTCTCTATGGACCCGGAGCTCCTGAGTTCAGAAACACTAGCCAGCCAGCAAGCCCCAAAGACCTGCCTGTCTCTGCCTCCCAGTGCTGGGATTGCAGGCGCTTACAGCAGCATCTGGCACTTGACATGGGTGCTGGGACTTGAACTCCAGACCTCGTGCTTGTTCAGCAAGCACTTTACTCACTGAGACCTTCACTAATCCCCAAGAGAGAAGTGTGTCAAAATTATCAGGGGTTGGGAATTGCCTCGTCTTTTTATTTTGGTTTCATATACTTTAAGGATAAGTCATTAGAGATATACGCATTTAGAAGTATGGATTTTAACATTTTTAATTAGCATACAAAGTAAAGGTTTCCATATGGACTTTTCATTAGTTTTAGGGGATGACTCTCCCTATTGCCCAATATCCTCGTTCTTCTGACTTTGATATCATATATATTCTTTTATCCCCACACCACTTAAAATTATTTGTATGTCATTATAAACTAGAAGCCAGAGCACCCGTGAGCTGTAGAACACACAGATCCCATGTTTCCGAGCCTACATCACCTCCTTTAGTATGTTCGCTGGTTCTGTCTGTTTTCTCACTAATTTCGTTTTTCTTGACAGATGAATGAAGAAAATCCCACTTAGTGTACATATCATATTTTCATTATCCATTCATCTGCTGGTTGACATCTAGGCTGGATCCACTCCTGGATATTAAGAATAGAGCAGCACAAACAGATGTGCAAGTGTCTCTGTGGTAGGATACAGAATCCTTCGGGTATATGGCAAGAAGTGGCATAGCTGGATCATAGGGTAGTTCAGCATTAAGTTGTTGAGACCTCTGCCCCCACTCCCATGCTGATCTCTGTACAGTGCCTGTACCAGTCTGTAGTCTTTCTCATCGGCAGTGACTACAGTGCCTCTTTCCAACCACATCCTTGACAGACTTTGTTGTCATTTGTTTTTATGGCAGCCATTCTCATTGTGATGAAATGGGATCTCAAACCAGTTTTAATTTGCATCTCCATCACGGAGACCGATACTTAACACCTTAAAAATATATATACCAAGTCTGCCAGTTGTCAACTTGACCTATATTTAAACATATCTGAGACAGATGAATCTTGATGGAGAGAATGCCTTCATGGTATTGGCCTGTGGCATTTTATTGATTGGTGATTGATGTGTGAGGATTCGGCTCCCAGTGGGTGATGACACCCCTGGCTGGGTTGTTCCACATGGTTGAAGAAGGCAGGATGAGGAAGCCATGGAGAACAAACAGGTAAGAGTCATTCCTCCGAGGCTTCTGCTTTCAGGTCCTGCTTTGGAGTCCTGCCCTGTGTTTTGTTTCCTTTTCTTTTAACGATGGGCTATAATGTGGAACTGTAAACTGAAATAAGTGTTTTTCTCCCCAGTTTGCTTTTGGTCATAGTGTTTCATCATGGCAACAGAAACCCAAGTAAGGCACTGACCATTAGTCCTTCTCCTTAATTTATTAATTTGAAGTTTAAAGAATTTTTTGGTGATTAATTTTCTCAGTTCTTTATATATTCTAGATGTTAACTTCTTGCCTGACAAACAACTGGTAAACATCTTTCTCCCATTCTGCAGGATGTCTGCTCTCTCAGCTTATAGTTTGTTTTGCTGCCTAGAAGCTGTTGAATTCTATTCAATCCTATTTGTCTTTTTGTGGGGCTATTTCCTATGTTATTGGGATCTTATGCAGAAAGAGCTTGGCTATACCTACATTTTCAAATGTTTTCCTAAATTTAGCAGCTTCGGAAATCCAGACTTTAATTTCTTATATCCACTTTGAATTGATTATTCTATAAGGTGACAAATATGAGTATTATCTCATTTTCCTAGATGGGAATATTCAATTTTACCATCATCATTTGTAAGACGGGATATCTTGTATCTTTGACCATCATCATCATTTGTAGGATGGGGTATCTCGTATCTTTGTACATCCATCATATTCAAAGTGCTTGAAAACTTTGTCAAAGATAAGGTTGCCATGGATACTTGGTTATCATATTCCATATTGTACATGCCTAGTTTGGGGCCAATGCTGTGTTGCTTTTGTTACTATGACTCTACAGTGTACTTTGAGGTTGTGCTGGAATCGTTACTTCCAGGAGTGTTTTTCCGCCCTAGAACTGCTTTTGCTACAAATGGTCTTTTGAGTTTCAGTATGGATTTCAGGATTGCTTTTCCTAGTTCTGTAAGCAATGCTACTTGGCTTTCAGTGGAGATTAAATTGAATCTGTCGATTTACCTTTGGTGATATAGCATGTTTCACAGTATTTATACTGCTAGTCCGGGAGCACCAAAGCTCTTCCTAGTGTCTAGTACCTTTTCCCTTTCATTTTCAGTGTCTTGAAGTTTTGTGTTCTTCACTTCTTTGGTTAGGTTTAGTCTTGGATCGTTTGTTTTGCCCATCTGAAGATACAATGAATGAGATACTTTTCCTATTCCTTTTTTTTTTTCTGGGCCAAGATCATCATTGCTATACAGAAAATCTATGACATATGCATATCAATTTTGTATCCTGCAACTTGGCTGAAAGTTCTTACTATGTATAAATGTTTTCTAGCATAGTCTATAGGGTCTTTTAAGAATAGAATAATCCCATCAGCAAATTGGAATAACCCGTCCTTTCCCATTCCTGTTTGTATTTCTTTCCTATCTTTCTCTTGTCTTATTACCCTACATGAGATTTTGAGCAGTCTATTGAATATGAGTAGAGAGTGAGTCTGATGTAGCATCAGGCTCACAGGCACAAGAGGTTCCACAGCTCCCAGTGGAAGGTTCAGACCCAGAGAGGAGGCCTAAGATGATCCACATAACGGCTCCCAGTGATAACTATTTGGAAAAACCCACAGAAAAAATTTTAAAGTATTATTAGAAATATGTCAAGAAAGCAAAACAAAACCTCAAAGCGGACATGACCATATCCCAAATGGAACAAAAAGAGCTGAATAAGATGAGCAAAGTCAACCCAAGATATGAAAATTGAATTCGATAAAGAGAATCTCTAAGAAGCCAAACTGAATCGATGCCAGACCTGAGACGTTTAAATGCCAGATTTAAAGCTCAGTGGAAAGCCCTGTCAACAGAACAGATTATGTGGAAAACAGTACCAGGGCTGGATGACAAGGGAGGAGAATTGGACCATGCAGTAAAGGTCAGTTGGAAATTGAAAATGATGTCAGTGGAATTAAGGGTTTTCTTGGACACCAGGACAAGACAAAATCTTCAAGTTATGGACACAGGAGGAGAAGAATAGCTTATCAACCACATAGAAAACACTTTCAATGAAATCATAGAAGAAAAAAAAAACCCGAAAATCTAGAGAAAGAGATGCCGGGTAAGTACAAGAAGGTTACAGATCACCAAATTAGACTTTACAAAAAATGAAATTCCCATAACATGTTACACTTAAAACACGAAAATGAATCTTCCCCAAATGCTTTGGTCATGGGGTATCGTGACAATAAAATCCCAAACTAAGACTTAAATTGGTATCAAGTGTGGGGTATTGCTGTGACAGATGCAGAAGTGTAGTGGAGCCAGCTGGACCCTGGAAGACAAGCTGCGTAAGATGCAGAGGGCAGAGCCAGAGAAGTGGCCCATGCCCTTTGGAGGAGCCCAGAAGATCAGAACCCATCTCTGGTCCTCACTGGGCACACCTGGAGCTGAGCCCTTGTCTCCAGGATGCTCAGGCTGGTATCTACATGGGTCCATCAGTATTTTCAGAAGCCAGAACATGGAAATGCAATATTAAGCAGAGTTCCAGTTTAGGGATTAAGAAGGCAACATACCCAGTTTAAAAAATACAATATGTTTTGTTAAGTTTTAATTTTAGGGAGACAATGACTAATATTTAGCCTAGAATGCTCTGTTTGCTATCTTGACCATACCTGTACTATTTTCCTCCAAGTGTTTAGGTGAAATTCTAATTTAGCCTTATGGCCAGTAGAGAGAGAGACACACACACAGAGGAGAGAGAGAGAGAGAGAGAGAGAGAGAGAGAGAGAGAGAGAGAGAGAGAGAGAATATGAATCCAGATCATGAAGAATCAGGTAATTAATTAAGCAAATGCATCCCCAAATGTGGGATTGAGCTAGCTGACAGGGAAGCCCAAAGCACCTTAAATGTAGATTTTTCAGAGAACTTAAGATCACAATGTCTAAAGAATTTAAAGACCACAATGCTCGTCTACTAGCTTAGGAGCTCCCAACATTTGACTGCTCAGGCAGGGCTAATATCCAAATCTAATTTTCTCCTAGAGCATCCCACATTCATAGCATTAAAAAAGGTCTGGATTTTTTTTTTGTGAAGTTGAGAATATAAATATGACAACAGACCAAACACCTGTATGGCCTCTCCTGCTCTGGTGCCCACTCTAGCAGGGTTATGTCTGTGTGCACAGGCTCACATTCAGGAACGCCGCATTGTGCTCTTCAGAAATCTGAGGGGCACAAAACACCTCGTGCTGTTCCATGCACTCTGAAGTGCATCCAGGGGCTTTTAATAAATGATGAGGTAATGCCGCAAGGGGGTCTCACAGCAACTATGAAACAGCTCACCTATGATTGGACATTAATCTATAAACAACTACTGAGACGGAGTTTTGCATAGTTTATAAAAACCACCCATCCACATTTAGTTTTTACAGATTCTAGAGAAGAGCCAAAAGAATACTGGGAGTTATTTTGAAGATTCTGACTCCTCTCTCCCTACCCACCTGATTAGTATCCTAATCTGTATTCTTGCAGCCTCTGTGCTAGGAGTCATGTTTTCTTCTCACTCAACACATTGAGGTAGAAGGAAAGCCAGATTGCTGATCAGATATTACATACAAGTGTTGTTGTGGGAATCCTTCTGAGGTAAGCTCTTTGACACCAATGAGAGGGGAAGAGAGGAGATGTCATCAGCGAACTGAAGCCAGGACAGCTCCTGAAAGGCTTCAATCCCAGGCTCAGTTTGTATTCTCATTGCATATGCTAAAACCCCAAGGTAGACGTAGGCAAGCATGTGAGGTTTTACTGAGGCGAATGTGGCTGTCAGCAGGCTGTTATTTCTCCAGGTTATTCTGTAGCAAGTGACGTCACACCTGGCAAACAGGCATTACAAGCAGGGCTTTAAGGCAATCACTAAATACATCAATAAACCAGTAATTAATTTTTTTTCTGCCATATTCTACCTCACTGAGGCTCTGAGAACTACATATCCCAGATTCCTTAGTAAGCAGAAAAGCCCATTTAATAACCCCATCAGTGGAGATCCGGCTACCAGTGGTTCAGGCAGCGTCAACTCTCTAGGGCAACAGCGTTTCCAGATTGTGTTACTTTTGTTCAAGGCAGTATCTTCTTCAGGCTTCTTGCCTCGCTTCTAATTTGAATGCAAGGATCACTCTTCATCCTGTGTCACCCATGAACAGAAATACAACTCAAAAAAATACAACTCATCTAATTTATGCAAACTATCTCCATGTGGGAGTTTAATGTTGGGAGAGATTAGAAAAAAAAAAACACAGGAAAGCTGGGCTATCAGACAGAAAATGATTCCCAAATTAGATATATAATGGTCAGTGCCAGAGGTAGAGTGAGTGATATTGAACAATGAACACATTGACCAATGGGGCACATTGAACAATGGTATTGTGGGCAGGTATTAGGGCGGAATCATTACATTCTAGTACATTTAGAATTCAAGTATGAAAGTAAATGGAACCAGAACTGTGGCTTCAGGAATGTCACCATGTCCCTTTACTTCCCCCGGGAGAAATATCAAATACGAGTCTTTTCCATCAAATATGATAAAATTTGTGTTCAGGACAAGGAATTAAAATCTTTTCATCTCCCCCCTCCTGACACACACCTGGTAAGACTTTAATGCAAATGTTTTAATGTTTAATCCTCCCCATCCACTAAAGCCTTTGTTCACTCAAAGGTCCACTGCTCTACTGCTCTGTTAAAGGATTTGGATGGCTTGCAGCAGTGACTCTTTCCCCTCTTCTCCTTTCTTTCCAGTGCACCAATTCCTTTTAGACCAGCCAGCTGAATAATATTGTGAGGTCTGACCCCAGCTGCCAATGGAGGAAAGAGGCAGCCACCATCTTCCTTAGAATAAAAATCAAATTCATACTCCCTGTCTCTGTGCATTGCACTTCTCAGTGCACCCTCTAAATCAAGAGTACATTTTGTCAAAATGGAGGGCTACTTCTTTTTGACTCCTGATAGAGCACTGAAGCTGTAGAACAGGATTCCTCTGAGATGACAGATGAGCTTGGTCAGCACAGAAAGGGAAGTCTGTTGGGACAGCCTGTCTTCCCAGTCTCTCTCACCCTGGGCAAACAAAGCTCAGGAAGGAGAGACTTGCAACAATTTCCTCCTGCTCAAGTCCCACACCCTGCCCCTGTAAAGGGTCACAGCCAGTTTTTTCCCCTGGCAGAGACCTTAATTGCCCATGGAAGAGAGGCTGCTGCCTTGCTGTGTGTGCTAATAAGCCTAGTCCAGTTGGTTATGGTGTGGAAAACCAAACACTGAGATGTCACAAGGTAAATTTTATTTTATGGCTGGGCCAAACTTCGTCTCCTCAGAAGTAGGAGGATGAAGCAGCCCTGACCAAAAGCAGGGGAAAGTTTTTAACACAAGTGAGCAAGTGATTTAGAAAGTGGAATTTTGTAATCAGTTCACAGAACAAACCATGAAACAATGAAAAGAACTTATGATATGTGAATCACAGGAGTATAGAGAACAAACAAGTAAAAAAACCCAACAACAACAACCAAGTTGACTAGCTGGGGACATGATTTCAGGGAGAAAGACACCATAAGAAACAATATCAGAACAAATCAAGCATTCTGCTTAACTGAGGAAGGAAAAATGGAGTCGGCTGTCCCTTAACACCAGTCTGTTTTAGGTCAGACTCTGGTCGCCTTCCCTCCTGCTCTCTGTCAAAATGTTTCCTGGGAAGATGTAACACAAACATCAACTCAACCCAAACAGGGAGCCCAGGACAGATAACATCAAAGTCCAACTTGGTGAACTGAGTTTTATGGCGGTTACTCACAGGCATATGGGTAAAAGGGTTACTCACAGGTATGTGAGAGATAACTTACAGGTCTATGGGTGAGGGTATACTTACAGTTATGTAGGTGAGGGGTAACTTACAGGTATAAGGGCTACTTATAGGAGCACAATGACTCAAAGATAGCTATATCACCAAAGGCCACCCAACCTGGATGACAGCTCACAAAAGATGGGAATCTGGAGCACGGCTTGCAGGCAGCTCAATAGGTTAGAAAGTGGTTTTTTTTTTTTTTTTCCAAGTAACTTAGTTGGTCTAAGCGTCTTCCAGGCAGCTGGTCTAGTATCAGTCTTCACTATATTTTAGTGGCTCTTCTGAGAAGGACTCTCAGCTTTTGTATCTTACTCTGCCTGTTCCGGAAGGGCCTACTGATTCTGGTCAGTTTCAGGGACTTCCTGAAGCTATTTTGAGTTGTTTACTTTCCTGTTTAAAGAATGTCTCTGCAGGATAGAATGTTTTAATCCCAGAGGAAATTGCTTTGCAACATTTCCTGAAAGTCTTCAACCACATTATAAATTGGAGGATCATACCATATCTGAGAAAAGCCCAACCAGGAACATTGAAACACAGATGGACACCAGTGTTGTTAAGGTCCCACCTTAATGGGGCCTGAGATGTTAAAAGAACTGGAAAAAAAATCCTGGAAGAAATTCACATGCAAACTGTTAAGTAGCTGTGCAGCCATTAGCAGGCCTTCAATGGTTAGGGATGAACCCCTGTCTCCATCTGTTTGCCGGAAAAGAATCAGCTTTGCCCCTACTAAGATTTAAAACACCATATGAAGAGGTTATCAGGGTTTTGTCAAGGTCCAGGAGAGGAGAGAGATTTCCTGTTAGAAGGAAGGAATGGATTCTACCTCTAGCTCTGGGGGGAGACATGGCTGATATTCTAAGTTGTCCCAAATATTCTCGATCACTGGGCCAGGAGATGCCCTTCAGAAAAGCAAACAAACCTAAAGAAATGCTGAGGTATTGGGAGCATTAATCATCAGAATGATAATGTATTTATATTTATAGATACACCAGCAGACACACTGCCCCTCCCCCATGACAGGATCAGAATCAGGACTGGTAAGACCAAGTTCTCTGGCACAGTGGAGATTTATTTGTCCCAGAGGGACAAAGGGTAGGGAATTAGAGACAAAGACATGAGATTAGGGAGAAGGGGAAGGGAACAAGGGAGAGGGGCAAGAGGTATTTGTCTCAGAGGGAGATAAAAGGCAGCCTCTTGATAGGAGACAGACATGGTCCATAGGCAAATGGCAGTTTATAACGGTAAAAAGGGACCCCCATATTGGGATGAGGTTCATCATTTTAATTGGGCATGTTAATTAGGTGAGCCAATGGGGGTTTGGATTGTTGAACTTCAATACTTTGATAGCTGGACCTTAGTCAGCTTTAGTAGTCAGCCTTAGGGGGAGAGAGTGGCCAAATAAGGGAACAGACCTTGGTGGCTTGCTTTAGGAATGTAATCTAACTGTTTTTAGCAAGGCATAGGGAATGCGGGAGAAGGGCAAGGCCTGCCAAAGCCATGTTTGTCATGCTCTGGCTGGCTAGAGTCTCTTTACCCTCTACTCCCTTGGGGCTATTATCTGTTGATCTTCACCAAGTCGGCCTAGTTTTCTAAGTCAGAAAGTGTAACTTGTCCTCATCCCGGCCCTTTGTTGATGTCACTGGTCTGTTGCTCGGGAGAGACACCGAGGCCAAGGCAACTCTTCTAAAAGCATTTCGTTGGGGTATGCGTACACTTTTAGAGCTTTAGTCCATTACCATCAGGATGGGAAGCATGGTTGCAGGTATGGCCCAGGAGCACAAGCTGAGAGCTACATTCTGATCCGAAGCTGGAGCGAGGGAGACACTGGGCTTAGAGTGAGCTTTTGAAACTTCCAAGCCCACTCCCAGGGACACAGTTTCTCCAACAAGACCACACGTCTCCTCTCAAATACCGCCACTTCCCTGTGACTAAACATTCAAACTATGAGCCCATAGGGGCCATTTTTCTTCAAACCACCACACCCCTCCACCTGTTTTTTGAATACTTGCCGACATCTTAAGCATGCTTGCCTCTACACTCCAGACAAGTTCACTTTCTCTGCTGTACTGCTTGCCAACTTCCATTGCTGACCTTTCGTGTTTTCCTGGACCCTAATGCAAAGGGTTCCTCTTCTCCATTTTCATCTGCATAGCGGCTAACATTTATAGCTTGACTTCCCCTTGTTTTTTTCCCCCACAAACTTTACTACAATGGTCAGTTTCCTTCTCAGTCCATTGAAATTCCCTCACCAACAAGACAAAGTTCCTACAGAAAGGAACCCTAATTTCCTGTAACAGAACCTTTAAAACTCTTTATTCAGAGATAGGCTAGCAAGAAGCCTGGAGACCAATGGCAGAGAGGTTAGATTCTAAAATCATGGGAACTAAACCTCCTTCTCCTTACCCCAGGGCAAAATGACTTTAGTTTTAAGAATAGCAACAATCTAAGAGAGTATTTTATTTTTACTTTGGGAAATATTTGGAAGATTTCTTAACCTCAAAATGACTTTAGTTTTCAATAAAGGAGAATAAAGGAATTACGTGGAATTCCTTTGGAGAGTTGGGGTGCAGCTCATTCCTGGGGTGATCGTCTACCACATGTGAGACAAGAGGATGGGGAGGGAGGGAGGGAAGCTCATCAGGAAGTTCTGAGGATGCAGTTGGTGACCTTTACTTTTGAGTCATGGATGTGCCAATATAGACCCCAATGAACTTTGGTTCACTAAATCAGGTTTGAGTGGAATTTCTCTGGTCTGTCCTTCATCCTTTATCTAGGGTGAATAGATGGCTGGTTACTTCTCCCTAAGAACAGTCGCAGGACAGAGGACAGAGGAGGGAGGAAGTTGGGGACAGAAGGATAGGAGGAGTTTCCTTTGTGCATACAGTTTTACATATTAATTTAGCATATCAGAAGGAGCAGCAAGGGGAAAAAAAAAGAACCCTATTTTGTTGGTTCTCATTCTAACCACTCAACCTCTATCTCCTAATTGGCATGCATTGTGTTGTTGCCAGTTCTACAGTGGTCTGGCAGCTCACACCCAGAACTTCAATGCCGCGGTTCATGCACACACACGCTTTGAACATCACTATTTACTTCGAAGCAGGTTGTATCAATGCTCAAGTCGTCTTTAAATGGCTGAGAGGGATTCATTTCCTAAGGTCCTGAAAAATAAAACAGCAGTGCCTGCTGCTCTTGTGGGATCCCATGTGGGAAAAGCATCAGATTGGGGGGTGGGGGGAGGAGGGAGGACCAAGAGCAAGGGCCACTCACCCGGGAACACGACAAAGCATGGTCTGAAGGAGGCAACTGTGCCACACTGTATTTCACTTGTGAATACAAAGAACGAGCTTTGGAGTGATGAAATCAAGAGAACAGACTCTCCCCTCCCCTTCCTCCCCTCTGGTTCACAGGTCCGTCCTGTATACCCAGGGGAAGCTGCCAAGTTTTTAACCCGCGTTTGCCTTTTAGCCAGGACCAGCCATTTCCAGCCATTGTTTCGAAAGAGGGGAGCAGGGCACAGTGATTATTAGCAGCTTTGATTTTTTTTTCTTTTTTTCAGACAAACGCATCTACCAGAATTTGGACTCTCTGATATGCCAGATTAAGTTTTCAGGGTTGAGATCCATCCCTGTGTTTTCCTTGTAGCTCACTCTGAGCTTGAGCTTGCATGATGTAACCTGTGGGTGTGGAGTAGCTGGGAACTGTGCATGTACAGTCGAACTGGGCTCCTGTTCTCTTTTAACGAGGGGGAAAAAGTCAGAAGCAAGGGAAGAGCTCACACAGGTGGGTAGGGGTGTTCTGTGCTCAGCGACACAGAGGACTCCTCAGGAGTCTGGCTCTGATAGCACAAATGCAGGAGAAAGAAAACCCCCAGTGGCTTGGTCTCCACAAAGGCAGTGATATCAAGGCGGAGGCACCCATCTTCTTCAAAAAGCTTATTTACTAGGAAAACGGAGGCTCGAGCCTTTGTAGTTCTTGTTGTCACCTGTGCATGAGTGTTTGCCTGCATGTATGTGTCTGTGTACCATGTGCATGTCTGGTGAACAGCGAGGCCCAAAGGCAGCATCAGAGCCCCTAGAACGAGAGTTACAGATGGTCGTGAGCTGCCACGTTAAGTGCTGGGAACCAAACCCAGGTCCTCTGAAACAACAAGTGCCCTTAACCACTGAGCCACCCTCTCCTCCCCAGCCCTGAGACTTCCTACCTCTTTAACAGGAGTAGTTTTTAGAAGGAAGGAGACAAAATCATTCCCTAGTCTTCTTTTTGAAGTAAAAACCTAATGTTTGCAAAGCATGAAAGGGATAGAGCCGCTTCAGCTGCCGCCTTAGATTATGTGTGTGAGCAGATGCTCGAGCAACCGCATTGCCTCATGGTCAGGACTATCTTGTTCATGCCTCGGCAAGAGGGAGGAGCCACTGGATAAGGCACCTGTTCACGTGAATGATACAGCTCTAGGCAAGCAGGAATACAATAATTCTGTTCCCACGTACCTGAGCACCAACACGACCCTTCCCTGAACTGCATGCTAGTTACAGAGAATGCTGGGACCTGACGTGCCCAAAGGAGCCAACTGCCATTTTCCTAGTTACAGCGGGGTACTATTTTCTTATTTAGGAAAACTGTATAACTTGATAAAACAAAAAAACCAGAAAACCAATGCCAAGACCAACCTCCCCCCCAAAAAACCAAAAATTATAGAAGAGTATCACAATATTAACAATAAAGTCGGTCATCTTGTTAAATATCCTGCCCTGTTGATGCTTTTTTCGTGATTCATAATGAAGTCTCTTAGGATGGTTTCTGTGTGCTTGGGCTGGGGAGTGGCACCACTAGAAGGTATGGCCTTGTTGGAGTAGGCGTCGCACTGTGGGTGTGGGCTTTAAGATCCTCATCCTAGCTGCCTGGAAGCCAGACTTCTAGCAGCCTTCAGATGAAGATGTAGAACTCTCAGCTCCTCCTGCACCATGCCTGCCTGGATGCTGCCCTGCTCCTGCCTTGATGATAATGGACTGAACCTCTGAACCTGCTGGCCAGCTCCAATTAAATGTTGTCCTTTTAAGAGTTGCCTTGGTCATGATGTCTCTTCACAGCAGTAAAACCCTAAGACATCTCCCTTGATTATTTGAGGACAGGAGCACTGTAGTAGCCTAAATGTCATTGATACCAGCTAGGATTTCTCAAATACTTATAGAATGGGTGCTTCCCACTAGCTCTGACCTCCTTACACACCTCCCTGCCTTTCCTGTCAGGCTATTATTATTATTATCTATTATTACTATTTCTATTATTTACCCTTTATTTAAAACAAACAGAAAAGCTCATTTCAAATAACCAAGTATTCCGTATGTTCAAGTGAATATGTTTTATTAAATGCATACTAATATCTTTCTCTAGTATGTGAGTATACATAATAAATTAAAATGCATATTTATTAAATATAAGTAGATATAATACCAGAACATGATTATTCCAGATGAGAAATCAAAATAAGCCCACTTTTTTTTTCAAGTATCTTTTGGTCACTCCAAATTGATACTGTTCATAAAAAAATACACCAGTTTTCCCTGGGGAAAAAAAATTAATTCCATAGCGATGTAGTTAAGGGATGTGTTTTATTTCAGAGCTTTTTTTTTTTTTTTTTTTTTTTGCAAGCGAAATTGCTGTTACAAAATGAGTTCAGTGGTACAGGGGCTGCTGTCCACCCAAGCAGAGCAAAACCTTGCACATGTACACGGATGCACGGAGCACCGCATCCCTACGGTAGAGACGGCGGATGCCCAGGGCGCGTCTGGCTGCGCCTGAAGCAGAGGCACAAGGACACTGGGAGGTGCGTGAACGCCATGGTACTGGCGGCTGCTTGAGGCGTTTTCCTGTGACTCTGATTCTCTCTTGGAGGCTGCTCGAAGAACTGCTTCTTGTTGTGTTTTTCCTTTTGTCTTCTAATTTACAGTTAGAGCATCGCAAAAAAATAAAAATAAAAAATAAATAAAAATACAATTCCCTGCTTGGTTTGTCAGCTGTTCAGAATCTCCATAAAAGGTGTCATGAGGTATCCCTTAATGTCAGCTATGTAGTGCTGTGGTTGTCAGAGAGAATGTGGACTTACCTGTAGGTACAGTAACTGACTTTTAGTGTATGGTCTACACGCGACAGTGCAGAAACATCAGTTCATGTTAAGTTCTTTCTTCCTTATCACATATGATGTGACTTTTACCCCCAGAAAATCTGACCAAAAAAGTCATACAGATCAAATAAAAAGACAAATACACAAATAAGGCCATCTGCAGAATTTAAAACTTGCCTCCTGCAATATTTCACAGTAATTTCTACATCGTATTTTACATCATTCGCTTAAATAGTAAATGCTCGGGGAAGGGCTGGTTGGAGCCAATTGCACTATCTCTTCGAAGACT
Source organism: Mus caroli (assembly GCF_978045245.1). Classification (NCBI taxonomy): domain Eukaryota; kingdom Metazoa; phylum Chordata; class Mammalia; order Rodentia; family Muridae; genus Mus; species Mus caroli. The sequence continues at coordinate 31,246,754 of NW_028227256.1, read as the reverse complement.
TGTCTAATTTGCTGGCAGGTGACCTCCTCTGGGGTGTGGGGATTTTAGAAGGCTTGGCTGTGGATGGCCGAGAACCTGCTCGGGGCACAGGTCTGTGTGTCTGTGGGACGGTCTCCACGTCTGAGCACACAGACTGGATTTCTGAAATGTCAAAGTCGGACGCGTCGCTGCCTCGGCGGCTGCTGGCTCTGCTTCCAGCTTTGCTTCCCGCTCTGCTTCCTGGGCGGCTGGGAGTCTTCCTGGACTCTGGAGAGAGAGGACAGAGGACAGAGATGAGGAACATTTATCACTCATCTGCAATACTTTTACATCAACCTGTGCTTCTTGTGTAAAAATACCTTGGTCTTGAGGCTTTTCATGATCATGCAAGGGCAGGCAGCGTTCTAAGGAGACATTAAAGAATGACACCTACACTGATATACCAAAGTTAAATTCTGGCTTATCATGCGGACACCACTGGCTGTGGGAAGTGATGTCCCCTGAAGCCTCCTGGTACCAGGTGCCTGCAGACTCTCAGGTGCAAGCCTTGCCTGAGGGGAAGAGACTTAAAGAGTGTGAGAGTTGCCTCTCACGCTGAGCTCAGACCTTGGCAGTGCCGGCCAGTCACTGAGTTCACTACTCTGTGATGGAAGGCCTGGTGCCTGGGTTTCCCCAGTGACCTGGAAAAGCCCTACATGCTCCCTGGGTGGCAAAGAGGCTCCCAGAGCAAAGGGCACAGTACTGACTTATATCCTCACCCCATTCTCATTCTCTCCTCTCTCTCCTCCCTCTCTCTCCTCCCTCTCTCCTCTCTCCTCTCCCCCCCCCCCCCATCTCTCATGGATTAGTGTTTCATTTCATTTCAAAAGCACACGGCAACGTCAAAAACTTTCTCTTCAAATTAGGAAGAGAGGGCACTTTAGTCCTCAGGTCACTGTTGAGGGAAAGAGATATCACACACTCACCAGCGAACTGTGTTCGGACTCTGGCGGCTGCTGTCGTTATCAAGGTGCTGTCCTCCCCGGAGTGGAAGCCTTTCCCTGACAGGTACCCGGGTAGTCGCAGCTTGCTTCCTTGGATTGGTGTGCCCTGTGTGTTCGACCAGTGCAGAGAGCACGTAAGAGTTTGCCTAGGATGTTCCACTTTGCTTACGGTTGGACATCTAGACAAGCCCTCTGAAGGAGGTGGACACTCTTTAGATAAGCGAGGTGTGCGGGCCCCACCAGCTCCCCTCCTCCTTTTTTTTTAATTCTTACTCAGATAAAGGAAACTTTTAAAGAAAATGGCTTCGTGATAGAAGACAAAACACAAAAGCCATGGTGAGGAAACCAAGACTGATCAAACTGTGGGGTGTTAGTGTGCCTCAGATGGCATCGTCACAGGGTTAGACAGCTGCCGCTGGGGTGGGGACTGTGCAGAGGAGGGGACAGTGAGGGGACAGGGAGCTGGATGTTAGGTCTGACTGTTGCGCTGCCTTCAATGTGCTTAAGAAAATGAGGCAGACATTAAACAGAAACTGAGCGACAACCCTGAGATAAGAAAGCTTGGGCGGAAAACCCCTCAGAAAGGAAGCATGACCGTCCATCGTCACACCAGGTGGCCTGGCCACATGCAGCTTACAGGCAATACTTTGGAGACACTTCTTTCAAACTTAGAAGAGTCACTTGAGGAAGACATATGGAGCCATTTTAAGACAATATGCTAAGTCTAGCCTTACCATGTTTCTACATTGTGACATTTTAGAAATTCTCCTGAAGTTTAAAACAAAGCTCTGTTGGGTACCAGGGGTTTCTAGCTGCCAATGAACACACAGCCAAGGAGCCACAGAGAAAACAAAATCTACAAAACAATGACTGTGTTTTTAGAACCATTTCTCATTAGCACTGAAAATTCTTTTTTTTTTTTTTTTGGTTTCTTGAGACAGGGTTTCTCTGTGTAGCCCTGGCTGTCCTCGAACTCAGAGATCTGCCTGCCTCTGCCTCCCAAGTGCTGGGATTAAAGGCATGAGCCACCACTGCCCGGCTAGCACTGAAAATTCTTAATAGAGCATATGTACGACTTTTGATACTGATGTTTTCCTCAGACTTTGTATTTGTTGGTTTTAGTATGATTCTTACCCTCTACCTGTATATTCTATATCCAAAACTATGTGCAGGTGGTATTTTTTAACATACATGTAGCCCAGGTTGGCCTTAAACTCATTACGTAGCTGAGGCTGGTCCATGACTCTGACCCTCTCCCTTTCACACTCCAAGTCCTAGAATGGCGGGCAGGCCCCACCCATACTCAGCTCCAGAATATTACCTAGGTGTGACTTACACAGGTAAACATTCCTACTCTACCTTTATATCCATTAGCCAGTTAACCCGCACACCCACCACACTGCCCACTTGGGAGGAATGTCAACGGTCCACGAGGGAGCAAGCACCTACTGTGACTCTGTCACTAAGGGTCGTAGGAAAGCCAAGACCACCTGCCTTAGCCTGTGACTGCTTGGACTTTACTGTGTGCGCACACACTGCTCTTGAGATTCTGTGAGGCCTTCCTTTAAAATTGAACATACCTTCACATGAGTTCAGAGAATGGACTTAGGCCTTTATTCATGGGCATGCACACTACTGAGCCCATGCTGAGGCCTTGGGGCATGCTTGTCATCTTCCTTTACTGTCTTCCGCTTTGCTTTTGTGGGGTGTCTCACTGATTCACTAGCTTGTCTTTATCTGCCATTCTCCACCCTAAGTACCTTGCTTTTATGGGTCCTGGGGATAGGAACTCAGGTCTTATGTTTGTACAGCGGGTACTTTACCAACCAAGCCATTTCCCCAGCCCCTACTTTAATTAAATTCAAATTAAAAAAAAAAAGTGAACATAGAAATTTATCCCCAAACATTTAAAACCAGCATTGGTTTGAGGGCAAGGGCTTTTCAGCTTTTACATAATGGAGTCACAACAACTCAGACATTCTTGGTGTGATCTATGATTACTCCCACAAGTGGGAGCAAGTAGGAGTTTGGGACCCAGGGGAAGGAGGAGGAGGGAAGGGACATTTAAAGGGAGTCTGTGTTTGTTTCAGTCTTCCTACTTGGCTGCTCAGGGACTGGTACGGAGAAGAGAAGGCAAGGGACTTTCCTCTTCTACCTATTGTAATTAATGTGAGGATTAAGTAACTGGGAATCAGCCATGAAAACCTCACGGGCTTTTACAAAGCGCTTCTTTTCTAAAGGGCCTTGGCTTTCTTCCTAAGCATTAGGCCAAAAATAGCTCCTGATTTCCAAGAAAGGATGCTTAGGAACCCCTCCCTTTTACTGGGGTTTGGAGCAAGCACGTGAGACGGTGCCCACACTGATCAATTCATAGACGTTTCTTTGGAAAAATAGATGGCTGATTTTCAGTTGAAATGTGAACAGTTTAAATGTGAGTTAATCTTGGCAAATGGTATATTCCCTAAATATCTTCTCTCTGTACCTGCCATTTTGAGACGTTACAGAATGCTCAAGTAATATTAATTACTAAAATATAGTACAGACATCCTTTGAAAATGACAGTTAGCCTTCCATATTCCCACCCCTATCCCCGTGATGCCTGCACTTAGAACTGAGAACCAGGTCACACTGGGCTGGCATGAACAAGCAGAAATGAATGCACTAAGAGGGACAATCCATGGTGGACACTTGCTAAAATTCTGTTCCTAAGTAACTCTCCTACAAATGACATTGTTTCTGATTTTCATCTAAGGTAATGTGCTAAGTTTCTTGCTCAAATTGGCAAGCACATTCCACCAACATTAGAAAATGTTCATAAGCCTTGTCTATAACAGAGAGCAAAAGCCCAGGAGTGTGCGTATACAGCCTCAAGGTGTGGGCATGTCAAACCGCTGCTGTCTTTCCCCAGTACCCCTTACTCTCATGTCCCCTGAGAAACGGTTTTGCAGGAAGTTAACAGGAAGATGTAGTATTATCAGAAGTGCACACATCAGGGCAGTGGTGAGGCGGTGTTAGTAGGTGAGTGTCAGCCAGAGAAGGCTGTTAAGACTGCGGTCTGGGGCCTTACGATACCTCTGCGGATGACACGGGAAAGTCGGGGCATTCTGCTGCTTTACAGGGAGTTGACATTTTGCTGTTTGCCAACCATGGTTTACCATAATTGCGTGTTAAAGGATGGAGAATCTGCATGGAACAACGGTACATCAAATGTAAAGGGGAGCCAGTAAGAAACAAAGCCACAGAGAAGAGGTCTTCGTGGTGGAGTCACTTTACACAGGTAACGAAGGCAAGAGTAGACAGAGCTGATGACAAACCGGAATACCAAAACAAAATAAAAATTAAAAAAAAATAAAGCTTTAAACAGAAAACTCAACCTGAGAGACGACAAAGCCCCTAGACGGGTAACCCTGTACAGACAATGGCCTCATGGGTCATTGGACAGAACACCCTTAAAAATATGGAGCGAAGAGATACAAATGGATGTGGCTGGTCCACGACTACCAGGGAAATGAAACACCTGCCAGGATGCTGTGGATGAGGGGTGCGCTGGGAGAGAGGGCCACAGCCTGGAGGCCTACCTTGGGTGTGCTGGCGGCAGCAGGCACCTGTGGGGAGGCTGCCTGGCAGGCATGACTGGACGCGGAAGTGGATCTGTTGGGGGAAGCTCCTCTGGATGAAGGGCGAGATCGGCGGCCTCGCGGTCGGAAGGCGGCCATACCCTGGCTGGCACCATCTGCTAGGATGAACTTTTCCCGCAGCTCCATGTTGGTCCTTCCTTTAGCTGGATTGCACGCAGGCGGCCAAAAAAGTACAATGAACAGACAGGAAGAGAAAGCCTTCAGTCTCTGTGGGAGGGAGGGCACACCTGGCACCACACAGCACGCGGAGGACCTCGAGAACATCTTTTTGCCATGCCAGCTCCAACTCAGCATAACAAGAAGTTAAAAATGCATTCCTTCACAATGCATTCCTCTCAGAAACGAGGGACCATGGAGATGGGGAGGGGCGGGCTCACTCTAACACTAGACGCCAGCAGGAATAGCCAGTGTAAAACAAAGTCAGCATGAAAATGGAAAGCTCATGCTACCGTTAGTCCACCAGCTACGGATGCCCACACGTTGTCACCCTTACACCACACTGAGTAGACACTTCAGGAAGGCGGGGCCGTGTCTTTTACATGTATTGCTGAGGTCCGGAGAATGCCAGTATTTAGGATCGGGATTAAACAATTATTTAAAATCAGAGATGGCTTGTTAGTCATGAAGGTAACATAAAAGCTTTCAGAATTTTCACTCAAGTGAGGCAACTAGCATTTTAAGTTTTTGGCCTTTAAAAAAAAAAAAACAAACCCAAACCAAAACCAAACGGTTTTACCAACATGCAGTAACAGACACCAGACCCAGGAATCCACTAGAGGCCACCGGTGATGTAGCACTCACACAAACACATATGCACATGGAGAACACTCCACGAGGACCCGATGGGCAACGTGTTAGCATGTGCTTGATCGCTTGTGTAACACTGAGCGTGTTGCGTTTTCAGAGTTTATGACTAGAAGCCCCAGCTCGCTGCATGTGAGTTAAGCCATACGCGTGAATGAAGCGTATTAATATTAAAACAAATCATGAAAGCAGGAATGTGAAGGTGAAAGAGAGAAAAGGGAGGGGAGGAGCCAAGGGGTGGGGGGTGCCGACCTAGAGTAGGCTGAGTAGCAGTAATTGAAGAGTTTGATTCCGAACGCAACATTTTACTCCCGTGATGGTGAACTAGAAGAAACGACACAGGATTCCGGTCACATTAAAGAATGCTGTTAGCAGAGGAAACAAAGTACAGTGGTTGGATGTGCAGAGGGAGCTCAGACCCAGCTTTTAGCACACAGTTAGGAGAGAAGGCACATCAGGAGAAGCAGCCCTGCAAGGTCCAACTCAACCGGGAAGAAACAGCTGCAAAGGCTCAGCCAGCCATGCTAGCCCGTCCCCCTCAGGACGCTTTGTATCTCCACTGTGGTGTCCTACTCAGAGCTGCCTTTACCTTGGGCTGCACTCTTTGCAGAGTGCAGTCCATTGTGTGCAGTCCAAATGACACAATGGGCTTTAAAGGAGCTGAGGGACTTCTATCACCTGGCTGATGCTGTACCCATCTCAAGGGTGCAGTGTAAGAACCCTACTGATGTGTATGTGGTGAGCAAGCCCACTGCAATTCCAGTCACAGAAAAGTGTAACACAGTTGCAGATAGGACAAAAAAAAAAAATGCTGTAGCACTGCCAACAAAGACTAGGTTGCTTTTTTATGTTCTTACTGTATTATTGGAGCACATCGTTTTTCTACGTCTAAGAAGCTTTCTGTGGAACAGCATGCTGTGTCAGACCAGCAGCAGCTGTATGCATCTTACAGTAACTGCACTTTCTAGTTGTATAATTTTAATTTTGTGCTCAATTCTGTCTCTTTTTGTTTTATTCACACCACACCCTCACACACAGGCATGCACACACACATATTCACATACATGCACACACATATACACACAAAGACACACATGCACACACATGTACACACACACATATATACACAAATACACATACATATACACAGAAACACACATCCACACACCAGAAACACACATCCACACACACACACATCCACCATATATCCCTGTGTGTAAAACCATTAGGTGTCCCTTGTGCTTGACAACACATTGCTCAGACACATCCCCAGTGTTTGGTAAGTGTGGCTGATGAATCAGGAGTGCCACACCTTGCTGCGCTTCTCTCTATGCGGCATCTTTAGCTAACAGAGAGCAGGGCTACCGTGTGGCTGTGCAGCTGGGTGTGCTGGCCTTGATAAGACAGGCCTGGTAACTCGGACAGGGCTCTTCCAGATGCCAGCACTGAAAGAAGGCTCCCTGCTTGGCTCGCCACTTGGCAGCCTCACAGGCAAAGCTGGAACAGACATTTTTAAAGGACTCACAGATTAAAACAGGTCACCACAATCCTACTGTTTTCTTTTGTAAAGTCAGAAAGTAGCGTGTGCTTACTGAGTGGGTGGCAACTAATTGCAAACTGTAATCAGATATGCCTGTGACCAACTAAGAATCTAATAACTACAAGGCATTAGAAACAGGATGGTCAGGGCTGGTGGGATGGTTCGGTGGTTAAGTTAACCTCTCTGCTCTTGCCTTGGAGGGCTTGAGTTTGGTCTCAGTGCCCATGAGTAGCTCACCACCACCTGCAACTCCAACTCTAGAGGATCTGATACCTCTGGTCTCTGTGGACATTGGCACATACATACACATACCACACACATAAATATAATTACAAATAATACTATAATCTCAGAGACAAAATAGGAATATTAGAAGCTAAAACTTCTAGACTGGTAAAGAAAGCCACAATACAATATTTACATTTCCAATATCTTGCTATTCAACTTCCAAGTGTTTGCTCTTGTTTTTAAGTACCATGCCTCCGTCCCCCTCATTTCATAAAACTCTGACTTTTAAATGTTTACTCTCTAGTATTCTGTCACGGTGAATGGAAATATCCATTCTGAAAACCGTAGACAGGAAGGTCTCGCACAGGAAATCCAAACTGTATTTCCTACCTACCTGTCTGAAATGTATTCCATTAGTGGAAAAATGAAAGAGAGAGACGGCATTTTACAAGCCATCGGGATCTATCGGCTGTGGGACTCAGACTGGCCTCAGTTTGCTTTCAGTGTGGGAACACCCGACACGATTGTGCGTTCATGGTGCTGACAGCTTGGCAAAAGGGTCTCCTTACCCCTGCAGGGATCATTTTTCACTAAGAACTCATCCAGAGCCATCCATCCGCCTCCAACACGAACCATCACCGTGCTTCGCAGGATCCGAACCAGCCGCAGCTGCTGGGAGTCTCCAAACTAGACAGCAGAGAGAGAAAGGACCTCTGTTTGTCAGTACTGACTCGAAGCTCAAAGGCGGCATGCAGCTTGCGGTAGCGTAAGCAACCAGCTTGAGTGCTGGCTTAGTTCACGGTGATTAATTAGTGAAATCTCAAAGGGATTTGTAACGGTCTACATTAGATTGCTGCATGCCGATTTAGCCCAAAGGAAACAGTTTGGAAAAAAAAAAAAAAAGATCACAAAGGTTAATCAAGTATAATGTTGAAGCTTTGTGCTAAAGTTACAATTTTTTTCTTTCTTGTGACAGTAACAACACTCACAAGGCAAGAACAGTGAATGTCTCCAGAAGTTAAGCACAGCCATGACAATAAGCGCAGGTCCCCTTGCCCAGGGCTCCCCCAAAACGAGGTGTTCCTAAGGATTTCACCAACCTGATTCTCAAGTTAAAAGCGCTCTCCTCTTGAGATACGTGTGTGGGGAAAATCTTAAGCTCCTTTGTTGTTTTTAGCAAAGTTCTGACTTGGAGAATAGAGTAATGAATGCTGTGACTAGTAAGAATCCCTCTCTAATGGTCTGGCAAGCCAATTAGCTAGAGTTTGGATTAACCCTGCCACTTTATATTACTGCAACCTCAAGATAGGTACTGACAAATTATTAACGACACAGCTTTCAGATCTAAAAGGCTTTTCTCAGAGCTGTCTGTACCACTGGTACACTCCTCTGTGAGGTGCCAATCCTTCGGATGTGTGCAGACTCTGCAAGGCGTCAGCAAGTGCTAGGATGCGGGCGGCTCTGATTATGGGTGTCCATGATTTGAAAGTCTGTGAGAGATAATTTTCATACCTGGAAATCATTCCTAAGAGGCTCAGGTCCAACTGTGAAAAACCACTGTACTGAATTTCACACTTACCAACTTTGCAAGTAATAAAGAAAACAAACGAACGGTTGGCGAGATGCCAACAGTTTCTTGGCGTGCACTACGGTGAGACACCCTGCTACTTTTCTATAATCCTTAAAGCTGCACTTTGGGATGAGAACCCTAACAAAAAGCTGCAGACTCCATTCAGGGACCTGAACTCAGAAGGCCACAGAAATGTCCAGCAGGGACTCGAGTGGCGTACACTGCATCTCTGGTTGCGGCTCTTCCTAAATTTGATAATTCTTTAAACACCAAAACTTAAATATCTCTATGCATGAACTGCTTCTGAAATGTAAGCTTAAAAATGGAAACCTGTGTTTATATTGTTAGAGACAAAAATCTGTGCTGCTAGTAAGCAAAAGGCAAAGGGGGCGTGAAGAAAATTACCCTTAAGGAACCAGATAATTGGATCAGATAAATCTTGTTCAAGACCAGGTTCAAAATTAGACTTGAGGAAACAGCTAAAAATGCTTTATAAGATGCTATTTTGGTTCTACTAAACGCAATACTCCTGATTGTATTTTTAAAAGGTATTCTCCAGACAACTAACGGTGTCTTTAGAAGTCCTCTAATTTTCCCAAGGCCAAACCATGACATGAGAAAATCAGACTAACGTTGTTCCTCGTGCTTTCAGCACATAATATCTTTGAAGGCAAGTATTTCTCTCATTTTCTATGAAAAGGAAAGATATTACCAGCCTACCTGCTGACTCAGAAAATGCCAAGCACGAAGAAGTGACATTTTACCTGTTATTAACAGAGAGATGCTTTACCCTGCCTTCATCCTTAATTATCCCACGGTACCCCATAAACAGAGATGACTACGATGTGCCAAGGAAAAATGTTTCCTGAGAAAACTCTACCCGAGGTAATGGAACCATTTTACTATAAACATCTGCTTACGGGAAACTGAAGGGGAAGAGGTAATTTGCAACTTCAGACACAGTGGCCAGAGCCTGGTGCAGCATGCACAGTGCCTGCACAGGTCTGCACCAGGTCCTCAGTGCATGTGACACAGCTGTTTCAGTTTCATGATTTTACGGATGGCCTGGTAAACATTTGGTCAAGACAGCAAAAGACACGACCTGGCATGCACCACTGTAAACCAGTAACTCAGAACAAGGTAATTATGGGGCAAGCATGTGTCACTCACGGGCCCTATGAGGACCTCTTGGTATTGTGCCTTCCCATGGTCCCTGCTTGGTGCTACTGTATACCATATGTCCTGAACAGTCAGACACACTGATGTCTGGAGAATCAAGTTTGTGTACCGGCATAGACCTCGTTAAGAGCGTTATGAAAAGTGGGGCTTGAACACTGGGCTTGCATTTCGCCCGAGCGAGCTAAGCAGCCACAGTTCATTATCTGGTTTGCTTAGGAGTAATCTTCTCATCTGAGGCACAAAGCGAGAGAGGAATCCTGGACCGAGGCTGTGGTAAGTGCTGACAGAAACTGCACACCAACCAACACTGCAGTAGCTAGCAAGACAGCATGGAAGGACGGGCCACAGCAAGCTTTGATGACTATGAATTAAAGACTCAAAAAAAAAAAATCATTGGGAACTTGAGATTCCACTGGTTTATACCTGATTTCCCAGGAAGAACTGATAAAACAATGAAAAATGCAAGAAAGACAAAATTAGTTCAAAAGGGAACATTCTAGATCTCGCTCTCTCTCTCACACACACACACTCCCACTCAGTCTCTCTCACACACATATGCACACTCACACCCTGTACTTCAGGATGCAGTATTTAGTTTCGAGATGTGAGGGTTCCCATTTGCTCTGATTTCAAACAAAACCATTTTTTTTTTTTTAATTTTACAAATTTACTGAAAAAAAAAAAAAAAAAAGCTCCAGACTTCAAATTGAACTTAGAAGTTTCAAATAGAAACCTTTAAAGTTTAAACAGTTGAAGTTTTCAAACTGAAGTCAGAGCGGTGGTAGATGAGCACTTTTGTACAGCGCAAATGCACTGCATTTGTAAGTACCGCGTAAGGACCTTCAGCAAGGCTCCTCCTAGCTGCTTACTGGGAGATGAACAAAGACAGAATGGTAAAACCACGCTGCTCTGCTTTATGTGATCTGCATCCTTTTATATTCTGAGCGAAAGCCAAAGTTCCTACACAAATGGGAGAAATAGAAGCGTCTTCATAGTTATAAAACGGATGATTTTTAATTTTTAGAAAAAAAAAGGTAACAAAATTTTAACTCCGTGGTTTTGGTCTGGAGTAGCTGTTGTTTAGACCCTGGAAGTTTACCTCTAATCACTATAAAGTAAGAGGTAATGTGGGACAGACCGAATATATGACTTGAATATTTACTTTTAGTAATTTGTAATTACTAATATGCCTAAATTAGTAATTAGGTAAGTGAGGGCACTGCCACCAAGCCCGAGGGCCTGAGTTCAAGTCCTACAACTCATACAGCAGGAGACAACTGACTCCCCCTAAGATGTCCTCTGACCGCTATGCATGTGGTGGCATATAAAACACATATGTACACACACGCACACATACACAAACACGTACAGTAAATAGACAAATATAAAAAAAGATTACAGGTTTTTCTGCATATTATAGATGTTAAAAAATATGGCCTGCTAATCAACTCAAGCTCCCTATGGAACATATGGATTACATAATTTGAAAAGTCATGTGATTTAAAATGAGAAAGAACGGTGGAGTTATAGTTTTGTACACCGTATGTCTTGAGACGACGTGCGAACAGTTAGGATTCTTAGCAAACAGCAGTGGTCCCACTGACACGCACTTCTGTCCTCGGAAGGGCAGGAGTCAACTGAGACACCACTCACCCTGTATTTGTTATCGCCGATCTGTTCAACTTGGAATCGCTTGGCACACTTACACTTGGCTACCTGCCTCGTGACCTGTCAAAGACAAAGGTACGACATTCATGTTAACCTCAGAACTTCATGGCACGTGCGGGTGTGTGTGTGTGTGTGTGTGAGGGGGTTAGAAACCGGTGAGCTGGTTGTGCGGGGTCGCCCGGACGCCCAGCTGCAGCAGAAGGCCAACGGTGAGTACCTCGTCCTCAATTTTGTCAGCATCCGTGATGGGTTTGTACGCATCTTTGTTTGGATGCAGAGCGGCCACGAATTCATAGTAGTCAATGTACCCGTCACCATCTCTGTCAAAGATGTCTGCCACGGCGCTCATCTCCAGGCGACTGGTAGGAAACTCTGAAATGTACCAAGCGATGCTAGTAAGGTGGTTTGTTAGTTATAGCTTAAGATGCATTTGACTGCGTACTTTGATATTAATGTGGCTCGTCAGGGTGATCACCTCATTTCTAGCAGTAAGTGAATGTATACGATGCAAATTTATCTTCAAGAAGTAGGGGGAGGGTCTGGAGAGACCCTCAGCGGTTAGCAGCACCTGTTGCTTCTGTCGAGTTGCCAAACAAGCTGACTCAGGGCACTCACGTCCTATTAATGTGATTATCAGATCAGAATCATTAACTAGGATGATCAAGAAATCCATACTTAGGGATTTACTCTTAAGTGCCAGCTAACACACAAGACTTTTACAATCAAATATTTTAATTTATACTCATAACACAGCTTGAGGAGAGCAAAGGGATATTCCTGTGGCCACACAAAACACTGGTGTATCTGATTCGAGAGCTCGGAGTATTACATGTTCTTCAGAGCTGCTGTGTTCCCAGTCAGGTTAGAAGGCAACACTTTGCTAGCAACACAAGATTATTAGCGCCAGTGTCTTACACTGTGCCTAGTTTCTGTCCAAACTCCTAAAGCTATTGCATGTCTCGGCACTTACTGGAGGAGAGAATGCCGTCGATGAATTCCTGCCGCGTGATCTTTCCATCCTGGTCCTTATCAATTCTCCGGAAGAAATCCATCACTCTCGATTTCTTATGGTTCATCCACCTCATGTACTTTTTCCGCCAGATGTCGAAATCGAAGTTGGCAAATTCCCTCAGCTAGAAAAAGCGAAAGTTTTGGCTGTTGTCAATGCTGTGCTTGAACAGTCTGTAGAACTCGCCTTTATTCTTGACAATTTTACACACGTACACAACGAACTACCACCATCATAGCTACTCTAGGTTCTCCTCTCTAAATCTCATGTCCCCAACCTGCCCCCTCCCAACCCCCCCCCCATAATAACCCATTAAACACACTCAGTGATGCCTCTGCATGTATGGGTGTGAGCAGCAAATTCCATTTTCTGTTGGCTGAATAAAGTCACTGATGACGGTCTCCAGGTGATATACATCTCTCCCATTTCAAAGAAGGTATGATTTTATAAGTGACTCTTTATAAAGTATATTTCATTATGCCACTGATTTTTCTTTGTGAATAAAAGCCCTACGTTGAAAACTGCTCAAGGCACCAGTCATGGACGTGTGCGCCCAGAGTGGCAGCCAGAGCTTAGTGAAGATGCAGGTCTTGGCGTGTACCCATCCAGTCCTTCCGTCCTACCAGCTACCTCCATTTGCTTGGCCATCTAATGTTTCCAAATTTCACAACATAAAGAACTAAAACCTTCCATCACAGGGTATGTATGAGAATAGATGTATTCCAGCCAGCAGCAGACCTGCCAAGTTAGAAAGCCTTTCTCCGAGACCAGCATCCGGTGGCTAAGATTTACGAGTTTTCTACCTTTTGGTTCCCTGGGTCCTGAATCCCACAGAGGAGTGTCTTACAGAAACAGGGACAATCAGAATGTTCGTTTTGGGAGAGCACTAGCACTCAGAGGGCGAGACTTTGCTTATGGGAGAGAAAGCCATGCTTTTGCTTTTGAGTAGCGCAGCCCGAGGTGCAGACCAGAGTGGGGACAACGTGGAGACGGAGGGGGACAGAGCAGGGACAGAGCGGGAGTTTCTGACCTCCTCCAGCCTGTCCAGGGCGTCGTTGAGCTTCCTCCTCCTTTCCAAGGCCAGGAGCCAGACCTGCTGCCACTTGCTCACCAGCAGGTTAACCCTGGGGTTCTTGGTTTCGATTTGTGTCTGTGAGCCAGATGGATATAAGCCCGAGGCTGGGAAGCGTTTCCCTGTTAAAACACAACTTCAGGTCAGGATGGCGGAACATCTGGGGTGCTGACAGGCACTGAGATGGGTGGAGATTTTAGCTCCTAATGGAGACTGACTTTAACTACTGTGTTCGGCAAAGGCAAGCACCCCACCCTAGCTATTCTTATCAAGGTTCACATTCTGATCTCATGCGCTGCCAAAATGTATCTCGGCGGGGGCCACTTAAGCACTGGGAACTCTGTAAAGGCAATGCTTCAAATGTGTTTTCTATGGACATCCATGCTGAAGGAGCACAGGGAGGCACATTAAGTGGGTTCCAGGCACCCGCCCTTCTGAGAGAAGAAGGCTGAAAAGTGGCGTCCTCAGAACCAGAGCGGGATGCTTCACCAATGACAACCAAGCCAAGAAGGCCTCAAACCCATTCTCCACAGAGCACGTACACTTCCTCTCATATGTACACATCCACGTTGACCGAGTTAACACGCTCCTGTCTGGCGGTCTTCACAAGTGTCCGCAGTTGCATAAAACGATGCGCACAGCGCATTCCTCCCAGGTAACTAAATGGCTACACGTGGCCTAGAAAAATGATTGGCTTAAGATCACACTCCATTCAGGCTCAAGTTCATGAGGGAAATTACATGCTGGAAAGTATGCAACTGCTCCAGGGTGTGTGCTAGCTCCTTCCGTCCAACCGACGACTGTTACAGAGTATCGTCTTTTGCAGAGGAGGAAACCCTAGCTAAGAACTAGGTAAACTGTTCAATTAGGCTTCCCAGCTGGTCCCAGGTAGGGACAGCAAGGCGCCTTCAGCATTTCATTTATACAATTGCCTAGTCCCCTTGAGAGGATTGTAATCACAGCAGCTCTGCTCCCACTTAAAAACAACAACAACAACAACAACACAAAACAAAACAAACTAGCTAATACACCATTCAAAAATATACAAAATGTACTACATTGTAGACTGTGCTTGTTAACATTCTCGGGCTAACAGCTACCATTCTGAATGCCGTCTTGTGGGTTACAACTCTTAGGGGATTAGTAAAGAGAGAGGCAGCCACAGGCGCATCAACAGAGCCCAAGCCTGCTCTCCACCCAGATCAGGGTCAGTTTTGGTTGGTTGCTACTTCTACACCAGAGGAGAATGAAGCGGTTCCAAGAGGTGATTGTCTGGATCCTTGTAGCCTTCCCCAGTTTCTTCTCCAATCTGAGAGGTGTACTTTAAACAAAGTTAAACAGAGGTACCTAAGTGCAGCCTTTTATTTCACTTCAAAACAAACAAACAAACAAGGCTAAAAAAAACCTTAAAGGCCACATTTTCTTTAGAAAACCTTTAAAAGTGGACTGCTCACATGGAGTTCTCTTTCTCTCAGATTTCAAACGCTAAGTCAAACGGAAAGGGAACTGGCTTGTTCAGCCACCTTCATTTTTAATAACCTGCCCCCAGCTTACTTCCGGCTCGTCCCTTGTCCAAGACGGGGATGTGAGACTGTAATGAGGGAGGGTCAGCGGCCCTCCTCTTATAGGTCTTGGTAACTTTATCAACGTCGGGCTGTTTTCTGGTCATTTCTTCCATGAAGGTCTGAAAGCGAAAACGGTGTCAATTAAATCACGGTATAAATTAAAACCATGGGTGAAAGGGCTGTGCCGTCATTTTAAAAGGATTATCCCATTAAGCGACTGTGACAGCCGGCGCTTTCACTGATTTCCGGAGAAGGTAAAGCCTGACACCGGACCAAAGGCAAGTTCAAATAAAAAACAAAACTGTCAATCACTTTTCAGTTAGAAAAAACAACATCTGCAGGCCATCCTAGCTATCGGCATCAACTCCATCTCAATATCCAAGGTCTTCCACCAGGGGTTTAGGTGAACATGTTCCTGCTGCGGTGCATTCCTCCCACACGGTTTAAAAAACCTTGAATTGCTTTGCACACAGTGGTGGAAGATGGCCATGTTAAACACAGAGATTCCTACTGGTCCCAGGGAGCAGTGAGATTAGTGCGGTACATTTAAAAAGTTACATTTGAAAAGGCTCAGTATCCTGCTACTCCTCATTGCATCTCCTCGGCTTCTTGTTACTGCCGACTGGTCCCTACACGTTGGGTATGTTGGCTGAGGAAAGGCAGAGGCTGCGGTCAAGAGTGATGGGAAAACATAAGGCAGACAAATGTTTCTTATGTTGGGAAACTTGAGCCACCGTGATAATTATAATATCCACATAACCTGGGATGCTTTGGGCCAGGTCGATACCAATAACACAGATCTAACATTTTAAAATTCTGTTTTTAGTTGTGTGTGTATGTTGTTGCTTGTCAATATGCACACCACCTGTGTGTAATGCCTGCAGAGGCCAGAAGAGGGCGCTGCAATTCCTGAAACTGAATTTACATGTGGTTTTGAGGAACTGAATTTAGTTCCTAAGTGTTCTTAACCTTTGAGCCATATCTCCAGCTCCAGTAAACATTCTATGAATCAGGGCACACAGAAAGCCATCATTTCAGCATTTAGAACAGGTGGAGTGCTCAGGGTGAGTAGTCACTCTGAGGACGAGAAGGCACCCCCTTTCTAAGTAGGCTGCATTGGAATATTCATGGTTGTTCATCTGAGAAGACAGAGGAAAAGCAGATATGAAACAAGGAAGTAAGTGCAGGCCAGGGCCACAGCAATGAGATCAGACTGCCCAGAGGGAGAGTCAAGTTAAAATAAGAGCAGCTGTAATGCAGCTGCAGGCCAAGAGGCTCACTAGTCTGGGAACGGGTTGGAGAAACCTAGCAACAAGAGAAAGGAGACACTGGAGGGGATGGATTGAGTTTCTTTACCTGGTGCTCTGCAATGAGGGTTTTCACCTCTTCGATCTCCTGGGGGATAACTTCCTTATCTTTCTCGGTCAGTGTGGTTTCCGCCCATTGTAGCCATGCCAGCAGTGTCTCCAGCAGCTCCTGCTTGGCGATGAGCCCAGCCAGCGCCCCTGCTAACCTCTGCTGGTGCTGCTTCGCCCAGGCCAGCACCTGTTGCACGGACACACAGCTTGCTCAGGTTCTCGCAACTTAGTTTCATTAACGTAAACCACATTTAAAAAGTCAATTAGGATCCTTCTGAGCTAGACCTAGGAAGCTTTCTGCTAGTCTAGATCTGGCCAGTGGCTCTCAGATCCAGCCTGAGGAAGCACCGAGTCCCCTTTTGAGGATGTCTGTCCTCAGGAGAATGTCAGCCATGTACACATCCCTTGTGCTTTCTCATGTTCAAGTATACCTTCTCTAAAGCATGCTTACTCCAGGCAGCATTCAGAAGCGGCAGAATCTAAAGTGCTAAAGATCTTAAACTGGAGCTCAATTCCCATTGCGTTCTTCCATTCACTCCCACAAGCACACAACCCCCCCACCCCCAACTCCTGGAACATTCTTCAGCGAGGCATTATTCCCCAGACACAGTGGACAGGTGGGACAAAACCTATGGCAAACCAAACATCTGCCATTTAAGGTCTCATAGACACCACTTGCAGGTCCTGTAACATTTCTAGTTAACGGCTCCTTCAGGGGCTGACGCACTTGAGAGGAATCTATGAGACGCCTCCCCATGAAGGCCTGTTTTCCCACAGTCAGCCTGGGCTGCAGAGGTTTCCCATTTCCCCGCCCCCTGCACAGTTGCCGCTACCCCAGATTACATCAGACGCACTGACCTCTTCAAACCTGGCCTGGATGATTGTGATCCAGTGCTTAATGGTGGTAATGGAGTCAGGGTGGCAGACGGCCAGAAGAGCGTCCCCCATACCAGTGGCCTTACTTAGTTCTGCCCTTTTCTCTTCCAGTCTCTTCATGAACTCCTGCAGCGGACAGAGCAGACACTTCCGTTAGCTGTCGGCCCTTGCTGTGACATTCACTTCATGTTGTGTTATAGAAATGAGGTAGGACTTCAGTCTGGTGTAGGGTCTAAGGCTGGCCGGCTGCCAGCCCGCAGTGGTATAAACTCGACTTCTAAGTGCTGAGCTGATTCTAAGATTGACCACAAGCCTGACACTTTCCCTACTCTTACAGTCTAGCCCCACAGGTAAACAGTGTACAAAGCACTTTGGTCCTCCAGGCCATGCCAGGCAAGCCTGCACCACTATCAACAGGGAGGCAACGTTTCCTTGCTATACTCAACCAATCTCTGAGGAAGGGCAGCAATGGAAGTCAGAAGCAGATGATGTAATACACGCTACAGCAGAATGAGGGACTTCCAGCGTGACCTTGAAGGGCAAGGTTATTTAAAAAAATGGTGTTAAAAAAAAATCTTTCAAGTGAATCAGAAATGCGTGGACATCAATACTGCATGGGGGGGGGGCGGGGTAAGCACTGTGAATATCTGACTTTCCCAGTCAAAGGTTAAGAAACATCTGTTACATGGTTCAGTTTTGTGTGGTTTTGGCCAAGTTTCAAGCATCACTAGAGAAAAGAGCTTAGCTTGCTTTGGTGACCCGAGGTCACGCTCCCCCTCATCCCCTTAGCCATTCAACACTGAAATCAATGCTTTAAATTTATAATCTATATTATAGGATAGCTCATTACAAGAATTTTTTATAAGGCTCTGATTAAAAATGAGAAGTGGGCCGGGAGAGACCACTCAGTGGACGGAATGGGGTGTCTCGGGTCTGAAGGCCCAAGCGCATGGTGGTCCACGCCACACACAAGCTCGACAAGTGAATGAGACAAGGCCAGAGAGAAAGGGCTGAAGAGTAATAGTCTAAGGCTTTAAGTGAGTGGCTTACTTTGCATGCAGATGTACAAACTATTAAGACACAGGTCTAGTGGAATATTCTGTAAATGCCAAGCTGCTCCTTTGGGAAGTTTCATCCTTGAAGTGCACTTACAATTGCGACAGAAGGGGCTCACTCTGCTCAGAAACCGGATGATCCTCTAGGAAAGTCACCGTGCGGCCAGGAGACACGAAGCAGAGAGCCTAGTTCTCCAATGACTACTTTCTTTCACAAGGGAACCTTAAAAATACAGCTGCCTATCCAGGTGTGCAGGTGTGTGCCCGTGCACAGGTGTGTAAGCAGGGAGGAGGGAGACAGTCTCACACCTGCAACAAGCAGTCAACGGGCTTCTTCTCTCTCCCTTTTCAGTTTCCCGTTTTGTACTGGAAGTTACTCACTTTATGTTGCTCAATGAGAGTCCGGAGAGCATCCTCATCATCTGGGAGAGCACCATGGAAACGCAGGGTTTGCTCTGCTTCTGCCAGCCACTCCAAGAGGGTATGGACCACAGAGTGGAATTCCTCTGCCTAACACACACGCAGAAAACAGGATTTCACGGGATACCCGTTAGTGACTTTACAGAACCACACACAGTCCCTCCCAGTGAAAAAGTCTTAGTTTGAATTAATTATGCACATTACTCCTATTAAGAAGACAGGGATTTTTTTTTTCTTTTTCAAAATATAAGGAGAGATGTAAGATACCAAGGAGCCCACAGGAAGCCTCGTTCATGGTTCTTGCAGCTTAGTGTTCAGTGTGAGGCAGCCAGTTGGACTCCCAAGTGACTAATTCAAGCAGTACTAAGCAGAGATTAGTAAGTACCCCTGCTAAGTACTTGCTGCTAAGTACTTGAAATTCTCCAGAGAAGCATGAAGAAGGGTCCAGACAGTTATGAGACAGATGAGACCTCCTTGACAACTGTCTAAAATGAGGGTGAGGACCAGCCCTGCTAGTACACCTGAGCTGTTCTTGTTGCGAATGCAGGACTTCACCCGCTATACTGAGCTCTCAGTAATGTGGACTTTACCTGTTGCAGGGCTGACTCTAGCCGCGTCTGCTTTGATATGGAGAGTGCACACACGGTCTCCCAGCGGGTGCTTAGCTCCTGCATCTGGACCCTGACCCAGGAGGAGTCGTCTCGGCTGCCTTCGATGAGTTCCCTGGCAGAGCGCTTCAGGGCCTGCACGCTGCTGGTCCTCTTCCCCAGCTCTTTCTGGAAGACCTGGGGAAACCATACTGACCTTCATCACAAGTAATTTTTCAGTACAGAACCTAAATAGCCAAGTGCGTTGTCGTGAGAGATGGATGTATATAAGACACCACGTACATACATCTGAGGACCACAGATTTGAATGACTATATTTTTGACTGAGTCTAGCTCATGGTTCCTCTTTAAGGACTTAACACTGTTTTGAATAGATTTTGTTTATATTCAGTAATATTTAATTTAGGATTTAAAAAAAAGAAATGTATAAGATTTAAATATAAATATATAAGTATATAAGATTTAAATAATGGTGATCGGCCTTCTCAATTTCAATTACACACACCCCTGACACATACACACATACCCTTGACAGATAGACAGACAGATACACCCCTGACAGACAGACACACACACAGACACACACACAGACACACAGAGACACACACACTACATTAAATTCCCATTCTTTTGAGTCATGCAGTAGAGAATACCAGACCCTCTCAGTCAGTGTGGCTGATTACCTACCATTCTGAGAGACAAGCTACGGAAACAGGACTGAACAAGCCTGGTGAACGTTACCGGGTCCGGAAAGACCAACGCATCTAAGAGAGTCATGTGGTCCTTTTCTCTATAGTAAGCCATTCCCCGTAGCACCTTAAGAACCAACCATGACTTCACAGTTTAGTCATCCCATTGGAAACCTTTTGGGATCTCTGACCTTGTCTTCTCAATTTAGGCAGATTTAAGAGTAACGTGCCATTTAAGAGAATGGCTTCCTCAGGCCACTCTTACAAGTGGCATTGAGCCGAGGGCTCTTTATCATCAATCTAAGTGTCTGTGTATAAGACTAGATATTCAGACAACGAGTGCTCTGTCTACAGTAGAATTACTCAAGCTTTATACACAAATCATCCCACAAAGGAAGTTTATCCAGAACAATCCAGCCAGAATGTGGCGCAGGTTTCAGTCTGACTGTGTTCAATGGTAGGTGACTACAGACAGACAACATACGTACTATCAATACACACAGAATGGAAGATATCTACATAGTCACCCGTGACAGGGCTAGTCAACAGTTTCAGAGGGCTTTCCAAAGTTCTTTGTATAGTTAAACTTTTGGAGTCTTGCAACTACATTACTAATCCTTAATGAATAATTCTATTTGATGATGTTTTCTGTGTCAAACATCTGGAAAGCGCATTGGGTTGTAAATGTCTATAAAGTACATGCCTATGCAGTCAACTTATGATGTCTGCATTCACCACAAGAACATCAATAGAAGCAAAGCATCATGGGCCTGACCAATGTTCTTTAATTTCCTTATTTGAATAAGGATCTCATGGCTCAAAGAGAACCTTGAACACCTGCCTCTGCTTCCCCAGTGCCTGAAATAAAGGAGTGAGCTACCACACTGGGTATGGGCAGAGCTGGGGAGCAAACCCAGGACTCTGCAAGAACTAAGTCAGCGTCCTACCAGCCGAGACACATCTCCAGCACGCTCTTTGTTCTTTGATTTTTCTGTTAGTGTTAAGTATAATTCTGTTCACAGGACGGCAACAAACAGGAAAGGAAATATGCAAACATGTTTTAAAAGTTTAAATAGGGCTGGAGAGGTGGCTCAGAGGTTAAGAGCACTGATCGCTCTTCCAGAGGTCCTGAGTTCAATTCCCAGCAACCATATGGTGGCTCACAACCATCTGTAATGGGGTCTGACGCCCTCTTCTGGTGTATCTGAAGACAGCTATAATTGTACTCATCATATACAATAAATAAATACATACATAAATCTTAAAAAAAAAGTTTAAATAGCAGCTTAAAAAGACCAAGCATGGTCAGGATAGCACAGCTGAGGAAGAGGCACGCAGATAACATTTTAAAATAAAATACATTTTTCTGAAGCCAGGCCAAAAATCACAGCAAGGAAAAACCCGGGGAAGTCGGGTAAAGTACCACAAACTGCTCACAGATAAAGTCAGCTCTGGCGTGCGCTCTGGCTGTGGCTTCATGCTCTTCTGAAGGCCTGCCAAGTTGTATTATATCGCTGGATCATAAATTAAGATCTTGGGGTTGGAGAGATGGCTCTGCACTTAAGGCTTTCTTCTCTCCCGCAGAGACCCTGAGTTTAGTTCCCAGCACCCACGGCTGGTGGCTTACATCCACCCACAACTCCAGCTAGAGGAGTTACACGTTCCTCTGGCCTCTGAGAGCACCCTCTCCCCATGCAATACACATAAATCAGAATTAAAAAAATGGAGGCCTCATACTCACTACCAGCTGGAAACCTCAAATGCACCCTCAATTTACAAGACACATTAGGACATCTAAAGGAAATCCACTTTCTTGGACTAAATAAATCTCTCAGCACAGGCTGTTAACGCACGCATCACTCTAGATCAAGAAGAGGATCTACTCGCGACCCCTTGGGGGATCTGTACATCCAGAGGATGGCCCCCTTTCAAGTCTCTAAATGAATGCTTTTAAATTTTATCACATAACTGAATGGAGAGCCCTCAAGGACAAAATTAAATTACATTTCAAGTCTAAAATAGATGTACATCAGGTAATTAAAAGGAAAACATTCAGCCGATTAAGTGGTTTTTCTCCCATGCCATAAAAGATGCCTTCTGGAATCTGCTCGATCAACATATCCGTGGGAAGACAGTGATGCGGTCTAACTCACTCTTCCAGGTTAGAAGGCTACGAGAAGCACCTGCCTTCATCTCAATACTCAGAATGCACAACTACACAGTAGAATAAAAGGACGTTCTGGGTGGCTATACCTTGTGGTTATCGATCAGGTTCATCACCAAGTCAATGTCCCCGTGGACAGGCTGGTCTTCTGCCAGCTGGGGCTCAACTCGATACAGCCAATCAATGAGGGCCTGCAGGGCATCTGTGAACTGTCCAGAAAATAACAGAGCTTCCTCCAATTTGTTTTGTCTGGGGAAAAAAAGGAGATGAATTAGCCTTCTAATGTTCCCGATGGTGGCTGGAGGTACTGACGAGGAAGTGTGAGAGTCAGCTCTCTAACGTTCCCCAGTGATGGCTGGTAGGTAGTACCAACGAGCAAGCGTGAGTGGCCTCCTGAGTTCCCTCATCTCCTTAGAACACACTTTTCTCTTTTATGCCTTTAAATACATGCCTGGTATCAGTTACAGCAAAATCCCCTTAACCGGTCCTTCAAGAGTCTAAATAAATTTGCTAGTTTTATTTTAAAAGATTTATTTACTTGGATGATTGAAGCTTCCTAGAGCTGATTCTAGTGCATCTTGATACAGGCTAAAAATCCAAAATACTTCAAGATTAAAATTTTCCCAAATATGAAAGTTTTCATCACCAGCATGATGCCACAGAATCCCGTACTATAAAACTGTATACCATGCATGCTTGTATTTAAAAAAAAAAAATCACATTTCTAATTTTATCCCTGCAGCCATGGGATCCTGTGACGGAGAGGTGGTGGAAGATTAGCCTTGGAGAGTGTGACAAGCATGACAGAGTCTGTGGTGTGAGTCACAACCAGGGCTGACACCTCCCAAGACAAGTTATCAAGAGAAAGTCACTAGGGGGCTTATCATATAATGCCATAAAAAATACCCAGCCCAACAGACGAACCATTCTCAAAAGAGAAATATAAGAAAAATTACTTGTAACCTTCAGTAATGGACCAGTGTGTCCTCTCCCTCTTGTGACCTCTCAGTTGTTCCTGCTGCCCCACCATCATGGATTCTAACCTTCTGGAACTGTCAGCCCAATTAGATACTTTCTTTTATTAAAAATTAAAAAAAAAATAAAATGAAAAAAAATCACCTCAGGCTAAAATATATAAGCGGTATTACACACACACACACACACACACACACACACACACAAAACACAAATAGATTTCAAATCTAGACTAGAGTCTCATCCTCAAGATAGTCTATGGTATATATGCAAATATTCCAAAATCTGAAGGGAAAAAAACACCCAATTTTGATGATTTCTGATCTCAAACATTTTGGAGAAGGGTACTAAGCTTTTCTGACAAAAGTAACTAGAACTGAGGATCAAGGGGAAAAAAATCTGAAACTCAGGACATTTGAACCTTTATGCCACTATTACATTTATTAAATACTTGATAGTTTCAATGTGAAACCTTCGGGTCTCACAAAAATCCAATGGGAAAGGAGGGAGATTGGAAGTTTGAAGGAATGCTGACACAGGTCAGATCAGTGCTGTCTTTTATGCCACGTTAAGGAGTTTATTGTATTTCATATTCAATACCATGTTCTTAATGCGAGTGAGAAAGAGAAATGATAAGGCTCTCATTTATATTTTCATAACTGTTCGACTAGTTACATGGAAATTAAAGGAGCCAAACGGCAGAGCTGGGACCTGGGCATGGTGGCCAATGCCCCGTAATCCTGGCACTCAAGAAAGGAGGATCAGGGCTAGCCTTGGCTACACAGTGAGTTAAGAGGCCACTAAACTACAGTTGAGACCATCTACCAGCAAGCAAGTAGACTTCGTCAAAACAAACAAGTTTCTGAGGCCCACACGCTATGTCTGCAAACACCGCCCTACTGAACACCTGAGGCAGTTCTGCAGAGACACCAATGCGTGACCATCCTACCTTTCCACAGACTTTCCACAGATGGTGTCCCATTTGTCCCTAAGTTCACTCAGCATGTTGTCCAGCTTCAGGTTGTCATCCGCCAGGGAGGTTTTCTCCTTCAGAGAACGCCCAGTTCGGTTGGTGGTATCGTAGACAGAATGTTTGCCTCCGAGTGATTTCTGAAACTCCTACATATTTAACAAGGAAAGAGCTGAGTTTCTGCTTGGGACTATTTGTTTGCTAACTGGTGAAAGGCATCC
Source organism: Mus caroli (assembly GCF_978045245.1). Classification (NCBI taxonomy): domain Eukaryota; kingdom Metazoa; phylum Chordata; class Mammalia; order Rodentia; family Muridae; genus Mus; species Mus caroli. The sequence goes on along the minus strand of NW_028227256.1, from coordinate 31,222,183 downwards.
AAAGCGGGATCTTGTTCGAGGCTGGGTAACTCAGTCATTTGTTCTCAGCATCACGACCAGCGACGTTAAGTGTCACTGATTGCAAATAGAAGCTCCTTGGCCCAAGGCTGAGGGAACCACCAGCCTTTGGTATAAGCATAAATATCGAGGAGGCACTTTGCGATATGCCCCTTTAATGGAACAAAAGTAGAATGTTCATTTTTTTGTGTCTATGACCACCCCCCCCCCCACAGCCCTGAATCTTTGCCTGGATCCCCAGTAACAGACTTCAGATCAAATCTCAACTCATCTGGTTACTCCCGTTAGGGTCACACGCCACTGCTGTTCCAGTGGGCACACGTTGCCTGGCAGACTGGTGCTGTGGCACTCGGGCTGCCTGTGACCCTCTTCAAGTCCCCAAAAATTGTGTGAGAGAGGGCAGAAAGAATCTAAGAGCTGGACAGTGGGAAGAGGATCATTAAACATCATCTTACAGGTATGAAAAGCCTTGACATGCATAAGCTCATAGTAGCTGCAGCTGCTTATATAGGATCTGCACGAGGCTAAACACAGAAATGTAAAATGGTCAAAGGTGTGTGTGGAGGCATGAAATCTAGCCCGACCTAGGGCGTTACTGAGTATTGGGGGTGAGGGAGTTATAGTCTTTAGTAATGTAGCAACTGGTCAGTTGGTCATGAACCGCTGCCTACACGCACGCTCATGTCCTCATGGGGAGTCCTTGTTAAACCCAGTGGGTCACAAAACAAGAAACAGAAAGACAGCAAGCATGAAGGAGACTCAGTGGGAGGAGGGTAAGGGAAGGCGAAAATATGAGTGTGACCAGAATGTATTGTGTGTGAGACAGCCAAAGAATAAATAGTGTTTAAAAGAGGCATCTCTAAGGGAGGCCTGGTGATGGAAGACACCAGCGAGTGACCAGGCCGGATGCACTGCGCTGTTTTACACAGGGATGTCCTAGGGCAGAACGCAAGCTTAGAACTTGAGAGTTTGCTCTTTCTCGAAGCTCACTGACTCTAAGAGTATCTGTTATGATTGAGGAAAAAAAAAGGGGGGGGGGGACTGAAGCCCCATAGGAGGAACATCAATATGAACTAACCAATACCTGCAGAGCTCCTTGGAACTATACCACCAATCAAAGAAAACACATGTTGGAACTTGTGGCTTTAGCTATCTATGTAGCAGAGGATGGCCTAGTCGGTCATCAATGGGAGGAGAGGCCCTTGGTCCTGAGAAGGCTCTATGCCCCAGTATAGGGGAATGCCAGGGCCAGGAATGGGAGTAGGTGGGTTGGGGAGCAGGGGAAGGGGATAGGGGATTTTCGGAGGGAAAACTAGGAAAGGAGATAACATTTGAAATGTAAATAAAGAAAATATCTAATTTAAAAAAAATTTTTTTTCAAAGCAAAACAAGAAATCCTTACTCTTCCTTCTGTGTGTACAGAGCTTGTGCACCAGGGCCCTGGAAGCCAGTATTCTGCTAGCAGCTTTCAGATGAAGATGTAGAACTCTCAGCTCCTCCTGCACCAGGCCTGCCTGGATGCTACCATGGTCCCACCTTGATGATAATGGACTGAACCTTTGAGCCTGTAAGCCAGCCCCAATTAAATGTTGTTTTTATAAGAGTTGCCTTGGTCGTGTTGTCTGTTCACAGCAGTAAAACCCGAACTAAGACACACTGTAAGGATACAGCTAATTTGTCTGTGAGCCAAGATGTCAGCACTGTACATCTAGAGTCTGATGGTTGTTAGGCCATCAGGAAAACCTACATACATTCATTCTTCCCAGCCATATAGAGTCTTATCTCTGTCTCAAAAGAGGTTAGAATACTGTTCCAGGATCAAATAGCTACGGTGCTAATGTAACATCTATACAGTACCATCCATCATTTGTTAGTTATGGCGTGTGTGTGTGTGTGTGTGTGTGTGTGTGTGTGTGTGTGTGAGAGAGAGAGAGAGAGAGAGAGAGAGAGAGAGAGCGCAAATTATATTCTTTCCATGCATTTCAACAGGGTTGTCTGTGGGTCTTTCAGGACCATTTTCTAGCTAAGTATTTACAAAGAGAGCAGAAAAGAAGAGAGAGCTGCAGCTGAAGATACAATCTCAGGAGTAGGAAGAAAGAAAGGACAGCTCAGTGCACTCCTCCTATGTGCTCGGGACCAGGGACATCAGCCCGATGCGTGTCAATGCTGGCAGCGCACTAGAGTCCTACCAGATTGTGAAGCGCTCCGTGGCAGGGGTAACAGCAATATGCCTCTGAAGCAATGGCAGAGCCACAACTACCCAATTCTTCATTGTTGCATTTCAAAAGCTACAAAGTGCATGCTTTAAGGCAACCAATTTATTGACTCTGTCTAGTAACAGGAGGTATCACACATCAGGAAGTTTTAATAAGGACACCCAGCATCCCACCATTTCTACACTTCCTACCTGGGAGAGCTGCCTTTTCATGTTATTCTGAATGGAATGCTTGTGTTTAGAATCAAGGGGCTGACACAAATTTTTCCCATACAGCAGATACAAACTAAATAATCTGAGTACAGATAGGCTAGAGCTTTCTAAAGGCAGAAGAACTCAAACATTGATTAGGAAACTTTTAAAATTGCTCTTTGGGGCTGCCTTAAGATGTGTCCTAGAGAAATGGGAGACATTGATGATAAATACCATTGGGTAAACTGGAGACGCTAATATTCTCTCTGTGTTCTTTTTTTTCTGGGTTTCTCTAGCTCAAAATGATATGATATTCATGTATAAATTCCAATAAAGCACTACATTTTGAGCAAGGGACTGATGTTTTCCCGAGGTGTGGATGATGCTGGCCGCTATGGCAGCTCATGGGAATACATCATCAGCCAAACAAGGCAATCTTAAGGTCCCCTCTGGCCCAAGGGCACATATATTCCCTCTCATCATCCTTTGGTCACTACCCCCTGGTGAGTCCACAGAACATGTGTGAAGATGGTTGTCTCCATTTTCTGAGGAAGATAAAACTTAAATTGCCCCACAGTTTTCTAGCCTTTTGAAGTTACCATGTTCTAAGCAGCCACTTATGTAAATGCAGGCATCTGAAGTTGGGAAAGTGTTCATAATAATCACACTCAGCTGCTCACACTGCACCTCTGTCTGTAAGGCCAGTGGCCACTTTATAACAGGGACACAGGGACATAGGGGCCGAGGAGAGGAGGGGAACCTGGAAGGACTACCAAAGGGAAAATAGCTTGAAACCTTGTATCTGCATTCTTCTAGTCTCACAGAGAAGCTGGTAACTGATCATCTGAGAGAAGGGATGGAATTTTACACACACACACACACACACACACACACACACACACACACACTGCTATAGTTACTGGTTCTTGGTTCTTGGGTAGTATCAGTCAACTTGGAATTTTATACATGCATGCACACATACCCACACACATGCACATGTGTACGCATACCCATAGGTGCACACATTGCTGCAATGAATGGTTCTTGGGTAGCACCAGTCAGCTTTCCCTATGTCTCTGTTTAAAAGGACATGATTACCTATGGGGCAAGGTTTTGCTGTGTTCCCCAGGCTGGCTCCCCAATCCTCAGTTTCCCAAAAAACTGTGATCAAGGAAACCCACCACTGCATCAGGCTGTGTGCACCTTATATTCTAGATGTATCCATTAAAAAATGGCAAGTTAAGAGGCGAGAGTTGCCATGAAAAGCTGAAGACTCCTAGTATATTCTGGCTACAGAAGAGACATCCGGTTTTCGTTTCACGCTTTGTTTTTTTTTCTTGTCTCGTAATGACACTGACAAGGACAAGAAAGAACCAGCAACTGCAGTGCACACTGTGCGTGCTTTGTCCATGCGGAGCTCACCTTGTGCTGGACCAGCTGGGCTTTGATTTTGTCTGGATCGTTGGCGATTTCCAGCTCAGAATCCAAAGATTTTTCTGACTCTTCCAGCCATTCCATCAGCTTGCTCCAAGCTTCATGGAACTGTTAAAGAGACCCATATTTACCCAGAAAGTTTGTGGAGCACACGACACTTGCAATTTAGGATATTATAAAACAGAAACAATCACCGATGGGATATACTAAAAAAACCATCAATTGGAAAATCCCCCTGAAGAAAAATGGGCGGTGGACCATTAGCAAATTGCAAAGCCACACTGGACACGTACAACTGTGGCCTGAAGTCATGCAACTGTAATTCAGTCAGCCTGTCAGCTTACTAAGTGCAGGAAGGAGGCAGACAACGCTAAGGAGAGCTAGGGAGTCCCTCGGCCTAGCTCACACAGTCTCCCTTTAATAGTTAACACAAATTCTCAGAAAATGTCTGTTTTGTTTATCTGTCTCTTTACATATCTTGACATTTTTCTGTGCCCAACTCCTATGTTAAGACAAAGGAACAAAAGGAAAACACACACTTGTGAATTATCTTTAAACACAACAGGCAGAAAAAAAGGCCATCTCATTGCTCAGAGCCCCGCTCAGGCTGACCCACCCACTGGGGTTTGAGATGCACAAGTCCTGCCTTGCTAGCGTTCTGACCGTGTTGAATTCTGTTTGCCAACCAGGAACTTGAAATTATTCCGAGTCAACGCATGTTTGTTTCTAGCTACAGGGTTTTTTTTTTTTTTTTTTTTTCTGCTTACACTATAGAACAATCTGGTACAAACTCCGGGTACCAATTATGAAACCGGTTACACGTTATTTTCTTATAATAAACTTAAATGAAGAGCCGCGTAACAGAGGCTAAAGAAGTTAAGATCCCTGGATACCCAAACACCCTGACTGTGAAGTAACGGAAGCCGTGTATCCTCAGCAGCACAACGTGAGCTGCAGGCGTGCTCTAGAGAGCAGCTCATCATGATTTTGGCCTCTCTGCCCAGCACGTCCCTCGCATAGTGCTACTTAATGTAGAAGAGAAGGAAAAATAGCTGAGGCTAAGACAAATTCATGACAGCCAAAGCCACAGAACTACCATCAGTACGCAGAAGAGGAGAGAAACGGGAGGAACAGTCGGTGGGGTCCTGGGTGGCCTGGGTCTAGATCAGGCCTGGGGCCAGCTGGGCTGCGGAGTGCTGCAAGCACACAGGTTCTGAAGCTCATCCTACTTCCAAATCTCATCGTCAGCCACAGAAGCGGGGCAAGCGCTATCCATGTGCAGTGGAAGCAGGGGAACAGAAAGTTGGTTAATAACTGAGACAGAAACACTGGTTAAACCAAGAGAGGAAAAAATGGCAGGCAGCTCCCAGCTTTCACTGAGCCTCTGCTAATTAGCTGTCGGAAACCTGCGAGGTACTTGCGGAGAGGAGTAGGCTAGGTTTGGGATTAATGTAGTCTAACAGAATCACTGGGGACTGATTCTGCTTCAGACACCGGCAGCGAAATTGCCACACTTCTCACTCAGAAGGGGATTGAGACATTTCTAATGCCCTTAAATTCACACACTTTAAATGTCGGAATGCCAGACTCCGGTAAACACCTTCTGGCATCACACAGTGATCCCAGCTCTCCAAACACCAGACACCAACATCACCAATGCCAGACAACAGGAGCGGAATGGGGCAAAAGCAAGAACCACAATATCCGGCCTCAATATCACACCAAGAGCGGAATCTCGGGGAAGAAATGAAGGCTGCGAACAAGCAGCCGGGGAAGAGAGGGACATGGATGGAGAGTTAGGTCCCTCAGGAAGCACTCGGGAGGATGCAGGCCTGGCCTTCGGCTCTGACGTGAAAGAAGTCTGGCTTCCAGAGCTAGCAATATAATTCCAACACGTGACCCCGTCTGAGCAGGAGAACAGGGGTTGAAACGGGAAGGGGAAAAAACAATTAAATATACGGCAAAACAAGTAAGCTCTTAATGGGCCTCCATGGTCATCTCTGAAGTTGGGCTATTTATAGCTTTTTAAGATGAGTCCCCGTGCCCTCACTTGGCTGCCAAGACAGAGAAGTGCAAAGGCAGGCCACAGGCCTTTCAGGAAGAGAACACCTTGGCTCCTTATGGTGCCGATCTGGCAATGAGAACCTTGTGATCGCACAACTCCCCAGCTCCAGCTCACTGGCTGCCAGGGCTGGGGAACCGCAGCCCAGTTTGTTACCTGCTTGGCCCTCTTCCTGGCTTCGTCCAGGGATCTCCCTCTCTCTACCAGGCGCTGCACCACCTTTTCCCACCGACTCTGTACGCTGATGAGCAGGTTCTTGATGAGCACGACATCTTGTTTCTGACTGAAATACTTCAGGTGGGTTCCAGTTTTGTCCAGCTCTATTATCTGCTCGCGGTGAGAATTCACTTCGTTCGCAAAGACCTTTCTCCAACAGAAGAGAATGCAATTAGAAACACGTGTGTGTGTGTGTGTGTATGGAGGGGTGGACTGACTTTAAAAATGTACACATATCCATTGGCAACGCTCATGTTAAAGGACACAGGAAAGGTCTCGGGTGGGTAAGGTGAGGGGTAAATCCAGGACGAATTGGGGTGGGGTGCAGCTGGGAATGAAGGCACTGCATAAGGAATAAAAAACAAATACACTGTAAAGAAAGTTTCCATATTACTAAACCGACTTCCGACATGAAGGCACAGGCTTTCCAAAGAGTTCTGACCTACCTTGTGCTCATCAATTTGAAACAAGATGGTGTCCAAGATAAGACTTGGCCGAGAAGCCACGTTCAGAGTTTGCTCAGCCTGGGTAAGCCAGTTGATGAAGTCCTGGAGGGAGTTGTGGAAGTTCATGGCCAAGTGCAGGGCCTCCTCCAACTTTGTCTGTAAAGGAAGAGGACTTAGTGTGTGGTGCTCACAGTTTGCTCGCTGTGTTTCAGCTAGCCGACAATGTTCCCGCGGGGGCCACTGCCCTGGGAGGACACCATGTCTCTTCCATCTACTTCTAGCTAGCTGTTGCTTGTTGTGCTAAGCAAAATTACTGAGAGTTCCTAGCTTTTTTCTCCACTGTTTGAAAAGGTGATAAAATGCCCACTATCGCATGAATTACAATTGATGTATCAGTTTTTATGTGCGAGATTATCAAACATAAGTACAATCATATCATTCTCTTTTGCTTAAATGTGTGATTAGAATACAATTATTTACAACCTTGAGCTTGTGTGGTTCGTGTGTGTGTGTGTGTGTGTGTATGTGCGTGTGTGTATGTATGTATGCTTTGCCTGCATGTATGTGTCTCGGGTCCACTGGAGAGAGACTTACAGACAGCTCTAAGCTGCCAGAGGAGTAAGGGGATTGAACCCAGATCTGTGGGAAGAACAGCTGGTGCTCTTAACCACTGGGCTAACTCGCCAACCACGAATGGTTCATATTTTTTAAAAAGCACCAGAGTTTTTACAAACTGGAACAATACGTGACCTGTGATAACATCTTTATCTGCACTGTGTCACTGTTCTCTTGGCCTAGACTACTGTTTTTAACTTCACGAAACACCAAGTTTATGTAAAAAAACAAAACCAAAAAACCCAAAAATCCAAAAAAAAAAAAACAAAACAAAACAAAACAAAACCCAAAAACCCAAAAATCCCTGAGGACTCCTGATAGCTAGAGCTATAACCCAACCCAGGGACGGACACACGCAAACGCAGTTCTGTCATGCTGATCAAAGCACGTACTTTCTTCTCGTTGAGTTTGCTCTTCACGGATTCCCACTTCTCTTTCAGGTTGGTGATGTCTTGGTCAATGTTGGTCTCCGCAGATCGGGGACACCTTGCAAGCATCTGCTGCCCCCTCAGCATCAGGCTCTTGTATGTCTCTTCCTTGATGGCAAAGGCGGTGCAGACTTCCTAAGAAACGAGACGGCCCTCATGTTACATGACTTGCCAGCGGAGGAAACCTAACAGCAGCACTCTTTCACACTTAAAAAAGATTCGCTTGTAACGTGTGTCAGTGTTCTGCCTGCCTGCCTGCATGCGTGTGTATTATGTGCATGCCTGGGACCCATGGAGGTCAGAAGACGGTGAGGAGTCAGGCCTGGAGTTGCAGTTGGTTATGAGCAGGTACTTAGAATTGGACCTGGTCCTCTCTAACACCAATGAGTGCTCTTAACCACTGAGCCCCCTTCCAGTTCCCAGAATCACATTTTTTTTTCTTTTAAATAAGGTCCATCCACTCTCAGTCTCTCCTCACACATCTGTTTATCTCTCTGGCTTACAGAGCAAACCTAACAGACAGCTACACTCTACCGATACTGAGATAGTACCAATGCTTACAGTCCCATCTTGTCAGCTGAGAAATCTATCACTTCGAGCTGCGCACTAAGGTCTAAAGCAATAGTTAGCATGCTCTCACTTCACAGTGATGAGTCAGATCTGGGTGTTGTGCTAACAATTTAACTTCTCCGAGGAGTTCCCCCTCTGTAAGCTGAAACTTCTATGTCCTTTTTAACCACCATATAATAACCAGAAGAAAGAATTGGTACAGTTTAATCTTGTACCCAGAAAATATGTGATGGACAGAAAACAAGACTCAGTACAGAAAGATACGAGTTGATAGAAAGACTGCCAGGTTACGGGAGCCACGTTTGAGAAAACTTCCAATGTTGCCAATGAGCTGCCAGGTAGGTGCTGAGAACGAACTCTGCTCCTCTGGAAGAACAATAAGCCCTCTTTACTGCTGGGCTCTCTCTCTAGGCCCTCTGCAGTTTTTGCTATTGCTTTTTTTGTTTGTTTTTAAACATGGAATTTTTAGTCAAAGACATCATGTAGGGTTACATGAAGTTCATTCTGTGTATCCTATGCAAACTAAGTTATTTTCTACATAGTGGTTTTCTGAAATTTTAGAGATAAGTACTCTGCTTGCAAGTGCTTGTACTCTTTTAAAGTGGATCATTCTGGAGGCAGAATTCATTATTAGTTACTTAACAAGTGATGAACTACATGAACGCTATGTAAGACTGTCCAGGGAGGTAAGGAACGATGGGAAAGTCATGCAGGGTTTCACAATGACAGACACTCTGAGGTCAGGCAGTCGTTGGCAAGACTACTTACTTTGCTCTTCAAGCAAATGGGCCTGGCCTAGCTGTGAACAGCAAACCCAAGCCACAGGACTACATCAATTACTCGCTCATGATTGTTGTCTTAATTATAATTATATTAAACTATCAGATTATTTTAGAGAAGTGTCTTTATACTTCAGGGGATACCAGTTTATAACTGATACAATGCTTGGTTTGTGTGTGTGTGTGTGTGTGTGAGAGAGAGAGAGAGAGAGAGAGACAGACAGACAGACAGACAGACAGACACACAGATACTCAGAACTGCTAAACTTCTTTAAAACTTTTTTAGCCTCTGAGACAGATTCTTACTTGAAAATTTTAATTGCTAAATGGTGCTGTTTCTAGCATTTACACATAGTGATTTTTGCCACAAAACTTAATTTTTTAACTATACCATCTTCCATTATTATCTATGTATGACGATACATAGGGCGAGGGCTGTAGAAAATACCATACATACCATATGTGCGTTAAGCTGCTCCTTGGCTGTCTCTGGGAGACCTCCCAGAGGTTTAGATGCCAAGAGATGACGCTCTGTGTCCGTCAGCCACTGTTGCAAATCTTCGATTTCACCGTGGAACCCTTTGGCCTGCAGTGACAGGTGGTTTTTAAGTTTGTGTCACAAATGCTATCACTCTCTAGCAAGGCCAAAACGGCCCCAGCCTGCTAAGCTGTCTCTGCGCCTCATCAGAATGCCAGGTGCCAGGAGCAGTGCTCACTACCTGAGCACGCCGAGGAAGCTCGGGCATAAGGGTATTAGGCTATTAGGCTAAGAACTGGAGCTCCGCCTCCTTATCAGCTCTGTTCTTTATCCTGATTATTTTTACTCCTCTCTTTAAAGCATCGCCACTGAACCTGCACCCGAGGGCTAGCGGGGCACACCCGCATCACTTGGGGACTCTCTCCGCCTCTCTAGTCACCTGGCGCAAGGCGCTGTCCAGCTGCTGCTTTCTTTGATCTGTCTTTTCCAAAATATCCTGCCAGCGCTGATTGAGAATTCTGAGCTTGTACTGGAGGTTGCTTGCTTCTTCGCCTTCACTTGACTCGATGAGATCATTTCCTGCTTTGTTGACGGCTTCTACCGTGGACTGGTGGGCTAAGACGTCATTTTGGAGCACCTGAAAAGGTTAGCGTGATCATTCACTGGAAACACAGTAACAGAGAGGGGTCTCGGGCATCCCAAGCAAACTTCCAACTCAACAGGTAGCTAAAGACGACACTGGGATTCTTTTTAGTTTTTACTTTGTTTGTTGTGGTTTTGTTTTTCAAGACAGAGTTTTGCTGTGTCGCCCTGGCAGTCCTGGGGATTTGCTCTGTAGACCAGGCTGGTTTTGAACTCACAGAGATCTATCTACCTGTTTTTAAGTCCCAAATGCTGGGGATAAAGGTGTGTGCCGCCGCTGCTAGGCTGACTTTTTCCATCTCCCGCGTGCTTGGAATACAGGTGTGGGGTACCACATCCAGTTGCAGGTATTGCTGAGGGATCAAACCTAGGTCCTTATGCGTGCTGCATAAGGAATCTAGCACCTGAACCACAGCTCTAGTCCACTCTACCTGTTTCATTTTCTCGGTGTGAAAAATTCTGAAGCCAAAGCCTCATAACAAAAAGTGTTAAGGCAACAGAGTCCCTCCCTCCAGCTTTGTGGCTCCCTAAATGGACATACATTTAGCACTCTCAAAGGGACTGCACACACACTTGACAGCTATCCCCACTAGAATGACCTTGTAGCTGATATACTACATACTTCTATAGAGATTTGTAGAGATTATGATTTGATGATTAAAACATTTTCATTGATTCAAGTCCATTTTAATTCAACTTAATTGTAGTATCCCTTATCTTAGGGGATACTCTCACGCCTCTCTTCTCATTATTACATCACCACATATCTAAGACATATGTTTTATAATGACTGTTTTGCAAGAAGAACTGTATTACTTTATTCTCTCACTGAAGGGATGCTGGAACTACTAACTTGAAAGGACTCCTTTGCCTACCGTTAGTTGAGAGTTCATTATAACCCTACCCCACCACTCACTGATGTATGTTTGGCAACAATGGAGAAAAAAATGTCATCTCTTATCCTCTGTAAGACATCGCACATCTGGAGGGGACCCCAGACCTGGGAGGCTTTCCAGATGAGCCAGGCAGCCCCCAGAGGGATCCTTCTCTGGCGACTGAATCAGTTTCTGAGGTATCTGATGAGACAGAGTTTTCCAAAGGCACAAACCCGACTTGAGTAAGGAGTCAGGTTCTGCAGAGCATGCTCTTTGATATGCTACCAGCAGGAAACACTTCCTCAAAGTCTGAGAGTTAAATACTGCTGGTGTCCACATCAATAGGACACTTCTATCGATTCCTTCCTCTGATGCTCAGAGGCAGAGGAGACTGCAGAGCAGAGGATAGAAACTTTCTTTCAGCCTTGGCTTTGGCAATCTCAAGTCACTACACACTGGTCTTTCAAAGTTAAAGGGTAAAAAAGGTAAGAAGGCCTGTTTCTTAGTCACACGAACAGCGTTAAAAGGTTCCCAGAGAGCTCCAGCCGAAATAACCAGGTTGGGTGTCTGACTTTCCACCCCTATTACACACAATTCTAATCACTGGTACTTTTAAGACAATTGCCAGATTTCCTAAGACGTAAATGCTTCTGTAAACTCATTCCATGAGAACAAACATAGTTTGTTTTGATAAAGAGTCATTCTGGCAAGTTACTGCTGCCCAGAGGCCCAGAGACATCAAAAGCCCTGGTAGGTCAACAGCATTTTCAGCCTGCAAGCTTTTGAGCACAAGGGATTAAATCTTGGTGTTTGCCGTGCAGCCCTACTGAAACAACCTTGCTATATTTGATAACTGTTACCCCGGTAGCTAGTGAGAAAATACTTTCACTGTGCCCTCTTAGGTAGCACACTTCAAGGCATTTAATGACAGACAATCTCTGTCAAATCACAAAGTTAAGAACCTCGAACGTTAACGGTCACGGGCAGCAGTGGTACGTACGTGATGCTTAGCCAGTTCAATCTCAATGGCTTTCGGGTCTCCTCCAACGGGTTTCTGTTCACTTAGCAAGCCCTTGGTGTGTGTCAACCATGCGAGGAGCTCGTCCAGGGCGTGCTGGAACTGACCCAGTGCTAAGAGAGCACCCTCGAGCTTGTGCTGCCAAGAAACAGAGAAGAAAAATCTGCTTAGACCCCAGCATCGTGAATAATGTGCTCTTACAAAAACAAGGGTAAAGGCCAACTGTTGAATGATGTCCAAGACCATCCTCACAGCGCATGAATCTTCTCATTGGTCAACAACAACTCTAATTTGGTATTTGTGTGTGTGTGTAAATACAGCACACACGGGAGAATTTTAATAAGACAATTTAAGTGCTTCTGAAGTTTATTGAGATTAACTGCTAACTCGACTTTTTTTTTTTTTTTTTTTGGTTTTTCGAGACAGGGTTTCTCTGTATTGCCCTGGCTGTCCTGGAACTCACTTTGTAGACCAGGCTGGCCTCGAACTCAGAAATCCGCCTGCCTCTGCCTCCTGAGTGCTGGGATTAAAGGCGTGCACCACCACGCCCGGCTCTAACTCGACTTTTAATAGTAGTCTGATATTCCTGTCTGAGAGTGTCCATGCATGCACACAGGTCTCAGTGTTTACCTGTCTGCTGACAATTCGCTCGTCCAGGCTGTCCCAGATCAACTTCAGCTCCATCAGTGGGTCCTGGACTGTGTGCTTATCTGCCTCCTCTGTTACTTTCTTCAGCAACAGTTCTGCTTGATGGTTCAGCCTTTCCATTTCTATCTGTTGTTGATAAGCTTCTGACTTAAATTGCTGCGGAAAAACAAAAGCAAACACCAGAGGAATGTTAAAAAAATAATGTTCAACCAGAAATAACTCTGAAGTTCACATGTCCCATTGAGAGCAAAAGAGGTGGAAGTTTCTCTCTTTTATTCAATGGCTTATGAATAGTTACAGCTTGGGTATTTGACTTTTATTCTGCATGGTAAAATTTAATACATCCCATGGAGAAACATTTTTTAATATCTGAAACCCTAGAAACAAACGCCTTTAAGGAATTTAGTAATTCCTGATCTCAGGCAAGCACATAGTATGCGTTCTTTCATAATTTTCATGTTTTTACAGCTGTGCTGTATTTATTAATAATTACTTCTATGTCCCACTGTTAGTGCAAAATAATTTATAATTATTGTAATTACCACTAGCAAGCAAAGGTCTTGACTCAGCTCTGGGTGGCTCTTCACCACTATTTCGCTGAGGCTTGCCTCAGACCCTTGGCAATCCTCCTGCCTCAGCCTCACAAGTATGGGTACTACAGATCTGAGCATCATGTGTGGCTTTAGAATAAATTCCTTCCTCCTGCTCTTTCCCATATAACTGACAGGCACTTAATGATCTTCGTTTTGCCAACCAACATTTTATTTGCAGTAGAAAATATTTATTTGTATCTGTGATATTCATATTCATTAGTGGCTGATATTACAATAATATTTCAGTTACACCAATTGCAACAGACTACTGAATAATGAGGCACATTATAAAAGTCTCAGTGGCATGATCCAAATTTGGTCCCCTCCCTCTAAATACCCCTCCCCTCCATTCAGATTGGAGAGTATCTGAAGGGCCGTACATCAAAATGTAGGCATAGTTGCTTTTAAGTACATAGCTTTTGGAGTGAGTCACTAATCTTGCACTGCCCCCACTTTGCTTATTTGTAATTCTACAAAGGATAAGAAATAATTAAAATAAAGCAATCTTTCATTTTTAAAAAACAAGCACTTCTTTATATTTCCTATGTGTAGACACCATTCTAAATCAACTTTTGGGTCTGTGAAATGGATCAGTGGGAAAAGCTGTTGCTACCAAGCCCGACATCCTGAGTCTGATTCCCTGTTCTCTGACCTCCTTACATGTGGGGCATCCTCGTGTGCAAACACAAACACAAACACGAACACACACATTAATAAATACGTGCAGCAGAAATACACAGGGCAGTTTTGGGGTCTCAATCATGTCACCTGAGTGACTAAGCGGGAAACCTGGGGACTCAGTGACTTAAGGAACTTCACAGGCTCCTTCACCAGCTAGGAGCTCCACACCTACCTTCAGCTCTTCAATCTGCTGCTTGACGGTCTCCAGGTCTGTTCCAATGGGAGACATTGTGGCTAACTTGTTGCCTGCGATGTCAACCCAGTCGAATATTCCCTGCAAGACACATTTTCCACGTGTTAGCGCAGCGGCTCCAAAATGGCCGCAGCTCTGGTTGTTATAGGGATAGGCAAGAGCTCAAAGATGCTACGAAAGGCACCGGCCTCAAGAGAAATTTAATATTAAAAATCAGATTCTAACTGGCTGAAACTTTTGAAAATGAAGAGCGTTTACCCAAATAAAAGCAGTAATATAAAACAGCTCTTCAAATACCAAGTAAATGTCACCTCCAATTCGGCACCAAAGCTGGCCAAGGGGATCCTATTCTTAAATTATTGAGCACTTTCAAAGAAAGTTCATTTGAAAATATTTATATATTCAGTCACAAGAGTGGAATATCCTATTTGCTTATTTAAAAATATAATGTAAGAAAAGATCCAAATGTATCTATTTATTCAAATAACCAAGAAAATCACCATTTAGTGGTTCATCTAACCTTCTTACACTCCATAGATTACCATTAGAATCCTGTACATACTATAACTAAGGGTACCATGATTGCAAAAGACTTCACTGTCCCCTACTTTCTGTTCCTTCAGGATTTCTACACATTCTACAAGGCTTAACACACATGCTTTTCTTTTTCTTTAAGGTAATGAATGTATAGCAGAACTATTTTACATTTAATGAAGCTGACAGAAGAGAAGCCTTACAAAATAATATGTTTAAACAACCATTAACCAGTTACTTAAGCAGCAACCTGGGAAGAAAATGAATCTCACTTTATAATCAAGCCTTGAGCCCTAACGGAGTACCTAGAACCTCATCACAGCTACAGCAATCCAACTTAGTAACTCAGGTTGCCATTCATGACCAACTGGCCCTGTGATGAAGCTTGCTGTTGGTGAGGAGTCTGTGTCAAATCACAGCGCCTTGCCCATGGCTCCCACGTGACCCTGGGCAGAAGCAGGATCTTCTCTAGCCATGGAAAATAATCCCACTCAAAACACTTGCCACCATGACGTCATTCCCCCCCCCCCACACACACACAGAGTAGGAGCCCAATGTGGTCAGCACTGGTCACTCATTATTGAAGCAAGAAATCATTACTTCGCATGTGCACATGTACACACCTGTGTGAGAGTAATAATAAGGTGTTATTTGTTATGGAAAATTTCGTGTATTTTCCAAAGTGCAAAGCCCTTGTAGCTGGCGTAAAGCCTGGCAATATTTAACACACATAGGAAAAAGTGGCACACAGAAAGAGACAAAAAATGCTTTCGTGTGAGCTTTAAAAATAATATTCACTTCGGTGTTATGGAAATACTTGAGAGGGTTTTTCCATGCAGTAAGAAGTATGGAAGATTAGACTCCTGCCAACGTGTTAGGAAACAGGGCCAAGGGGAGGTATGGAGAGAGGGTACTTCCCTGAGCTGGCCTGAAGAGAACTTTAATATTAAAAATCAGTTCCTGACTCGCTAACGAACCAAACGGGAGTCTTGAAGAGACATGACAACTATTTTTAATAATTATATATATGAAAAGAAGAAAGTGCCTGATACAGACAGTGATGAGCCAATAAAATAGACTTCTATTTTAGTACACGGGAGAGCACTGGCTTTGAGTTGGTTCTCTCTAACTCGGTGAAACTTGGTGGTATTTTTAGCCTGTGTTTACCTCTTTCATCTTACTTCACTCAGCTTTAGAACAGAACTCAGACTCTGTCCCCTGTCACTTCACTGCTGGGTGCTCGGCAAGTTATGAAAAATACAGCGCGGGAATATTTACTTTCGCTTAAAAAAACATTAGAGCACTTCTTTTCAAAGTAGATGTCATGCTATGTGGGTCACCCACGGTTAGACGTATGTATAAAGCCGTGTGACTGGAGTGTAAGAACTATCTTCCCGAAAGGTGAGTCAGAGTAGCTGTGACTGTGGGAACAGATTTGTCTGTAGCTGCGTACACAGTCACAGTTTTGGGCTGGGACCAGAGTGTCAGCCATCCGGACATCAATGAGAGTGATTCTTGTTTCCGGCTGAGACCAGAGGACACGGCGGCCACCTCACCTGCAATCCGTCCTGGTACTGAACGGCAGCTTGCATGGCCTCTTCCAGTCTGTCCACCCGGTCCTTCCAAGCTTTATTTAGAGAATCCCATGCTGAATTTAGCTATGAAACAAATGTTAAAGTCCTTTCAGTGTCAAGTTTGTATTTTTGACTTCTGGTAAAAACGGGTGTCGCTCGGCTAAGTCACAAACGAGCGTCAGGTACCTCGTCAATGCTCTTCTTGACAATGGGTTTGTCAGGCTCCCCACATGCGGCGATGAGCTCTGAGCCTAGCGTGATGACCATGTCCAGCTCCTCCTGCAGGCCGTCGATCTCCTCTCTGATTGCCTGGAATCCAAAGCAGAGGCTCAGAACACCAAAGCCAAGACACGAGGTCGCGCAGGGCCACCCGTGGGGGTTCCCACGTGAGGTTAGTTAGCGGGGTTCTGTTTTCTTTTTACTTCCCAAGCTCCTCACATTGCCATTTTTGGAACACGAAAACAACAACAACAACAATAAAAATATTTTATAGAAAATAGTACTCTCTAACGCCAAATCTTTACTGCAAAGACGAAAATAACTTTGTGGCAAAATGCCAGAGCAATTTAAAAAATAACCCAAATACTGTCAAGCGCCAAAAGACATTTTGATTTTCTCAAATACTTTGCTTGTTATGTGTTCCAAAGAGACCCCAGTAAAATAAGAGCACAAAGATTTTACGCAAAGCAACGTATCTGTTGGGAAACTCATGATAAGCTCGCTTTGATTTGATGTATTACCCTAGGTAGGATCTGTCAATCCTACCTTGCTTTTCATGGTCACTGTTGAACACACTCACTAGGCAGTGAGTATTTAACAGGCATGGGCAAAGCCCCTGACCAAACATCTGAGGAGGAGACATTCGCCTAGTCTTCTTCCAGGCCCTACGGCCTTGAAAGCACGTCAGCCAAGTACACGAGAAAGAAAGTATACAGCATGGGTAATAATCCAGTCAAACCTTGAGGCTTATCACAGGGGCGGCAGAAATGATCACTGCTGTGAGGAGCAAGGCTATGGAAGAGCTAGGGGGTTAAAGGGACAGAGGAACGCCTGCGGCAGCATGGCCACTGGCTCGTGTGCACAAAGCTGCATATCCTGCCCTGCAAAGTCAGGCTTTACCCAGTGGACGGTGTCTTTATGTTATGTGTCTGTCTGTCTTCCATCTGACACAGACATGAGCAGGGTGGGTGCAGAGCGATGATCTTAGGGACAATCTGCAAGCAGCATCTGTGAGTCCACAGTACCTTGGTACTCACTAAGCATTCTGTGTTCAGAACTAGATATGGATTTTAACAGGACTGGGGGGTTGCCTCGCTGAACTTTGCTCTTCTCTTCTGTAGTTCACCCAGGTCTGTTACTTACCTCTGCAGCTTCCTGCTGCTGCTTTACGACCGAGGGGTCGATTCCGGGATCCTCCAGGTCCCGGATGAAATCCTGAGTGTCTTTGATGGTAACGACCAGCGACATGTGATCGCACCAGAATTTCTCTGCTAGCTCCATCACATCCAGCAGTTTGGCTTCCCGTTCTTCGACCAGCGTGTGGATGCTTCCCCAGATGAAAACCATTTGGTCCAACTTATCCTGCACAGCTACACAGCAAAACAGCGTCAGTGAAGACACCGGTTACCCTCACGTAAGCAAAAGCAGAGCTTTGGCTCAGACAGCAAGCAGTTACTCAACCTGTTAAATACACAGACTGGACCACCACACAACGCAGGATCTCTGGGTCCACTCCAGCTGTGCCAAGACACCTTTTCATAAGAGTAGATGCGTAAAGCTACATGAGCTCAGAGTAGACTCAAATTTACCAAGCTTTAAGTTCACAAAGGCTGGCCTTAACCCCAAAGTAACTAACCTAAGATGTGTTTTCTTATGTCCTCCAACAATGAAACTGCTTGCTCAGTCACAGAGGGATTTGTAGTTCTGATTTGTTCCTGGAATGGTCTTATTTCTACTATATGAGTACTCTTCCCTTTGGTCCACAGATCATAACTCTAATATGCGTGGCTATGGTTGTGGTTACCGTTCTGGTGGTTATGGGATGGAGCAGGCATGCTAGATAAGATACCAAGACTGTATCCCCAGCTTTGTCCTTATTAGCCTAAGAGGCTCAGAGAACAGTCTTTACATGACCATATTTTGTTTCCAACCAGTGGATTTTGCAAACCGAGGAAGGCACCACAGGACTCTTGGGAAGCAACACATCCCAGTGTTAACATGTCAAAGACCTGGTGTTCTCTGATGCAGCCAGCCTGTCAGTGAACAGCATGCGAATCTAGAGATGTTTTAAAAGTAAGCCTGAGGCCAGGTATAGTGATGTGCATGCAATCCCAGCCCTTGGGAGGTAGGGGCAGATTGGTTTCTAAGTTTGAGGCTAGCCTGGTCTACATGGCTAGCTCCAGGCTAGCCAGGGAGATTACATATACATATATTATATAACACTATATCTATATGTCTCTCTCTATCTCTCTATATGTATGTGTGTATGTATGTATGTGTGTGTGTGTATATATATATATATATACATATATATACATATATATATATATACGTATATATATATATATATATATATATATATACGTATATATATATATACACAGAGAGAGAGACAGACAGACAGACAGACAGACCCCGTCTCAAAAACAAAAGAAAAGACCAGCTGAACAAGCAAACAAACAAGCAAGCTGAGCCCATCTCGTCACCTTTGGCAGATACATCTTTTTCGGTGCCCTCGGATCTGGCGATCATCTCCTCTCCCCTCTGCCTCAGAGTCTCGTATAGCGGCTGCAGCTTCTCCATGTCCACGGACACGCTCTTATTTTCACCAATCTGCTCCTTGATCTTCTCCACCTCGGCGGAGATGGATGGCGGCTGCCGCAGACGCTCCGCAATGCGTTCCAGGCTCTCAAGGATCTGGTCGATCTTGTCATGAAACTGTGAGTAGAAACGATGGGCTGTTGTCACCTCCCATGTAAAACTTCCCCCTGACTAAAAGCTGAAGACCCTCTGCCAACATTTCCATCCAAAAGGTTACATTCGGCTGTGCATGAAACCATGCCAAGTGATGACCTCTGTGCACTCTGTGTGACAGACACCCTTGGGGGGAGAACACGTGAGTTTCCCATCAATAACTCAATGTTTTCACTAAGAAGCAGTCTATGCTCCTTTGTAGCAATATGAATCCTAACCTGATATTTAATTTTATCACAATTAAACTTATTTTTTTCTTTTGAGAAGCTGCACATTTGGCTGCCCAAACTGATTATTCATTTCAGACAACCACTTTGAGATCCTAAAAAGTATGAGTGCATGTAAAACTCATAGTTTTTGATTAGGTGGTTTGATTAGGTCCAAAGGGATTCCTTGAGTTATATATTTCCTCAATTGAGGAAAAACAAAACAAAACAAAACAACAACCCATAGAATTAAACAAAATAAGAATATGTCAAATGTTGTATCCCAAGTTTGTATGTAATCCATGGCCAAACACACAACTGGATATACAGAAAAGCTAATTTCATATTTATGAAGGTGTCATGTGCAATGACACAGCGTCATAAAACCCTGTTTACTTTAAACTCTGTTGTAGCTTCGAGCTGAGTGAACCAACACTGTTCAAGTTAGCTTTAACTGCCAACGGACACAGCCTAGACTCGTCCGAGAGTCTCACTTGATCCCCCAAGCAGCTCAGCCTGGCTTGCAGGAATGTTTATGAATGACTGTCTTCACTGGGAGTAGATGAGGGAGGGCCCAGCCCACAGTGGGCGGCACCACCCATGACAGGCTGTAGAAGACAGCTAGCCAAGAATGGGCTGCTCAGTCGGCCACCAAACAGTGACCCTCCATGGTTCCTGCTTCAGCTCCTGCTTGAGGTCCTGTCCTGCTGCCCCATCGCAGCATGACACAAGCCCTCTCATCCTCTTCGTTGCCTCTGCAGCAACGAGGGGAACAGAGAAACACACACACACACACACATACACACACACACACACACAGAGAGAGAGAGAGAGAGAGAGAGAGAGAATGCCACCCTGATGCCCAGTGTCTAATGATAAAAAAATGAAACCTTGAAAGTGGAGAACCTGCAGGTATTCACAAGATCAACTTCCTGAAAAAAACGGTCTTTACAAAAACCCTGCTTCCTACTTAATATTCTTATCATTTTTATCTGGCTTATTGCTCGGGATTTCCTCTCAACGCTTTTCTTAAGGAAAACTCTATTACTAACAACTGTAACAGTTTCTTCTCTCTCCTCCATGAAAAATACTGTGCTCCACTTGCGAGGGCCCTGATGCAAGTATCTGACCACTGCTGCCAGCAGGCTTCCCGCTCACTGAGATTTATTTTTTTATTGTACCCTGGAGGAGGCAGAGAAACCCAAGAGTTGGCTACAAGAGATCCCACCTCTGAGAGAAAAGACACCACACTTAAGAGTCACCCCAGTGACATCGTTTAAGAGGAAGTTTGACCAGAGGGTCCAGGAAAATGCTTTGCATGCTTGGCTGTGGGGATGAAATGCAGTCTTTTCCTAGTGTGGAGAGGGTTACCTGGGTGGACTGAGAAATGGCCTCATCAAGTACCACAGCTCGCTTTTTGACATCTTCTTTAATTTGACTGTAGAGGGTGTCCGCTGCCACATACTTTTCTTGGATATAAATGCCTTCCTTTGGGCTCAGTTCCAATAGCTGTGGCCCAGTCTTGTTCATCTTATCTATGTGTGGCTTGTGCTCGGCTATCAGTTCTCGAAGTTGCTGTAATGAGCCAAACAGTCTCTCAGTATCTGAGTCACACCTCCATTATTATAGCCGGTCACACCTCCAATGCATCCAGCCAGCAAGAACCATTGAGCAAGTCCCCTCCACACCTCAAGGCATGGGTCCAGGTCTCTGCCAGGAGGAGGAACCCCAACACAAGACCAGACGACATCCAGTCCCGCGTGCTTTTCAGGGGACAGACAGTAATGGAAACAGTAAACGTGCATTTCATGGTAAGAGCTGCCCATTTTCACAAGAGCACCACACTGTCTGCAGAGAAGGGGCTGAGCCATGGCTCTTAGGTGCTTCCTTTTGCATATTTATAACACATGCAGAAACCACTGGGGGAGGGGGCCTCGGGAACAGGAAGAATCTCCGGCCGGGCAGAGAAGAAAGGCAGGATAGTGGGATTTTAAAAAACCTCAAGATACAGAGGTGTGAGGATGAGGTGAGCCCATAGGCACCATAGTCATACATGTGAACCAGTATCAGATAGGTACTCATAAAGATCACAAAATATTATATTTTAGAACCTGGTCTACATATATATGGCATACGTATACTAAATATATTGATTCATTTCTATCAGTTATTACAATTACTTGTGTGTGTGAAGCTGCAGGTGAGGTGGGAAGTTGCCACGTGGATGCTAAGATCTTAAACCAGTGCTAACATCAGCGAGTGCTCTTAGCTGCCAGGCCATCTCTCCTGACCCTGTGTATTACTGTCAACTCTTAAGGATTTCAAGGCTAAGAGACTAAACACACAGCTCTACACTGAGCATTATTGCAAGGGCTAACATTTTCTATGAACAGCCTGGAGATGTGGCTGTAACACCCTTGCCCTTATCCTCATGGCCATTTCTTGCCACTAGGTGTTTATTCTAAAAGCAGTTGCCTGAGTCACCTACGGCGGAGATGTTCATGACCTGCCTTTTGCTAAGAGTCGTGCGGTGACCAGCCACCAGGATTTCTGAGGCGACAAAACTTCATACTGAAGTGAGAGTCAGTTCCGACTCATTTTAAAGTATTTCACTCGCTGAATGATTTAGATAAAACGTCCTAAAAATTTAACTTTGCCTTAAGCTAACTCTCTTCTGGGTAAGAACGTCAGCTACGGATAGTCTTCCGTGCCAACATGTTTTTAAAAAGTGACCGAGATTGGCAGGAGGAGCCGGGCATGAGTCAGTGGGAAGAGCAGCTACTGCCGCTGCAGAGGGCCTGGGTTCGATTCCCAGAACCCACATGGCAGCTCACAACTGTCCAAAACTCCAGTCCCCAATTATGCAACACCCACTTCTGGCCTCTGAGCACTGTCTATACGTGGTACAGACAGACATACAGGAAAAGAATTGTGCACACAGAATATAAGCAGATAAATCTTTAAAAAAAAAAAACCAACAAGTTTATCATATCTTTTAAAATACATTGTCACATCTCCTGGGTTGGTTTTTACCCCCTCCCGACTAGCTTCAGAATACACTGGTACAGACCAAGGAGAACGACTAGGTTCTGAAGTCTAGAAATGTTAAGGACTCTAGATCTTCTGAGATGTGAGCCCTCGCCCAACTACACTCTTCTAAGTTTCTAGTGGTGCTAACAGTTAAGCATCTCTTAAAGGGAGGGCTTCCTGATGCCAGAGTCCCATGTACGCTTCATATACCTAAGTCACCGACTCAGCGTTTTACAGAGTGGAGGTGGGGATGACGGCCGCTAGCTTTCTTGATCCTGTCAATTTGACAGATGCATGGCATTGTACATTTTCTCAGTACTCAGGGGCTTTGCGTGCATGATGGCTCCTCTGTCCACTTCTACTCTGGTTTCTGATACTTTAGATGGCTCTGACCACTACATAATATATCGAGCATAGGACACAGTCAACATATACATATGTCGGATGCATTCAATGTACATGGTTGGAAGCATCTCAAAAGCTCACGTCGCTAGCACGTTAAAATGCTGTTCCTTTTCCTACCCGGATGGGCTGTGGTGTGCACTATTCTAAGAAAGTTGGTACGGGGATCATTTGTACAGTGTGTGACAGGTACCCAGCTGCGAGAGAGTGCTGACCACACACACCACAGCACTGCTACGATGCCCGGTCTCTGTAGGGTGTGTAGCAGCACTTTAGATATCCCACTGGAGCCCTCCATTCCGCTCTAGGGCTCAGCCTCCCGTTCTCACCCGGTGCTCCTCTTGCTGTCTCCTCAGAGTCTCGTACTCCAGAGCTGGGGCAGGCAGCTGAGAGATGATTCGCTGTGTTTCCGTTAGCCAGGGCCAAAGTTCCTCATAGGTCTCCCAGAACTGGCTAACGAGGGACTGTGCCCGCTCCAGCTGCAGGTGCCTCTCTGAGTTGATCTGGCAGACGGCATCGTACTTCTTCAGTACCTTGTCCAGCTTTTTCTAGAAAGCAAGACGAGAAAACACACTTGTCAGGACGGCAGCTGTGGCTTAGTTATGTTTTGACCAGTTCTGTACGTTTGGCACAGGGAGGGCAGGTGTATGTGAAATGAATAAATAAATGAACGAAATCTGTTCAGATTAACTGTCTCTATGCACACGTTCATGTTAATAAGAGAGAACACTCTGGTTTTTACGTGCAGGCACTAAGATACAAGAAGCAGAACTCTCTAGTACTCTTACAACGTTCTCAGGGTTAGAAAGCAAGTCTCACACAAGTCTACCAACAGTTACATGATGATCTAAGGAAAGATTATCTTTCACAAATGGAGTCATAAAAACAAAAGTCAACTTAACATAAAAATTAACTGCACAAAATCAAAGTAGGGTACGGATAATCTGTAATTTTATTCATGCTCTGCCTGAAAGAGAATGTATTTTATCTAAAATGTAATTTGAGGTATGGATATTTATATATCTTTATTTGGGGCCTGTATTTACCATAAGCATTAGCATGCCATCATTTCTTTAAGCTCTCCAAGATGTCTGTATAGAAGTGGAGCTAACCACTATTACCTGTGGATGGTTTTCTCTCAGTCTGCAGAATTAGTAAAACTACAGATACCTACTGTTTCCTTAGCTACTTAGCTCACTGTTCCCCTACTGGCTTCCAGTGAGTAACGTCACACAGAATGAAGATCTATGTATTTTGGGTTTAGTTTCAGCTTAAAAGTTACAAATGTTCTGGGAGCCTATAACCCATAGATGCCATCCATACCTTGTAACTGACATAAGCCAGCATGCCATCGTAACAACACTACAGTTGATACTGACTGAATCTGTTAAATGTTCAACCTGGGTCAGTCAAGGAAACTTTAACAGCTCAGATGTGTTAATAGAGATGGTCCTGTAGGGGACATGTCTCTTATGGCTATTCTGTAACCTTAAAAGATGCCTGACTTAAATGTAATGATTCTGTTGCTGAAACAGCAGCTGCAGATACAAAGTCTCAAGTATCCTAGAATTCAGCGCTTGCTCGGCAGATGCTCAGGGGATACTATTCATCTGGAGTTTCCTGCCAGCATTCAGACAAGGTGATACCTTCATTGACTGCTTCTCCTCTTCACTGGATGTGGTCATGATTTTATGCCCAGACGTAACAAGCTCATCAATGATGTCTTTGTGTCTCAAAATATCCATGGTGAAAGCCTGGGATTTACCGAACAAAGGCAAAATACAAAGACATGGTGTGATTCAGTGAAGGCGAGCAAAGTAGCTGAAAATAGCAAGTTATACGGACAGGGTCTTGGAAAGCAAAACCACATGGATATGTTTTCTAGACTTGGAGCCTGGCGACACGTAACGCAGACA
The DNA here is from genome assembly GCF_978045245.1 of Mus caroli. Lineage (NCBI taxonomy): Eukaryota > Metazoa > Chordata > Mammalia > Rodentia > Muridae > Mus > Mus caroli. Next base: position 31,197,445 of record NW_028227256.1, on the reverse strand, counting down.
GAGACTGAAAATGCATTTCTTCACCTTCTGAACCTGCAGCTGAGCAGAGGTCTGGTCTTGCTCAAGCCTGATGTCACCCAGAGACATTAATTTCTTCTGTGTTTCAGTGATCCAGGATAACTCGGCATCTGCCGCTTGCTCAAACTAAACAAAAGATAATAATTAGGTTAGCAGGTTCCTGTGGCTGGTGCCAGAAATATTACCTATTTGTGTGACTTCTAAATACCCTGCTTCCTAATTGGAGACTCTCAGTTTCTCTTTCCATAGCATCTTAAGAGAACTCTGTCTACAAGCTCTTAGCTCTGCCATACCGTGACATCACAGTTAGGATGTAAGGATGGCGGGTGCCATGGCGGCCTTTTCAGGCATCTTACATCCCAAACATTAACTGCCAGAAAAGCTGACAGTAGATACCATTTTAAATAACTTTTTTCCTGTGACATCAATTCTCGGAAGGGCAGGGAGTGCTGTGCCGTCCAAGCACACAGTTCCGTGATAAAATAATGAAACACTACCATTTCCTCATTGTAGGGGTTTATGTCTCAATGTGTGTGTACATATCTGTACCCACGTGTGAAGAATGTGCTCAGACAACTCGTGCACAACATGTAAACGCCCCATGGAACCCCGGACTTTGAATGTACTCGTAGTCATTCATAGATGTCTGAGTTTTTCTTCCTTAGTGTACCAGAAATTCATAGCCTGGTAGAGGATGTTAAAGTCCAGAGTAGTCAGGGGAAAGTAAAAGCCGGAGTTAATACTGTTGGTAATTTAGTGACTGCCCTGCTGGAAATCCAGGTGGGAGTAGGGGAGGGTAATTAGGTAGGAAAAGAGATGGGCAGAGCTCAAAAATAAGTTATAAAGTAATTCTACTTTAAAGACTCTACATAGGGAAATGTCAGGGTGGGGAGGCGCGAGTGAGTGGGTGGGTGGGTGAGCACCCTCAGAGAAGTAGGGGAAGGGTGCATGGGATAGAGGGTTTGTGGAGGGGAAGCCAGGAAAGGCAATAACATTTGAAATGTAAATAAATAAAATAACCAATAAAAAAAGGACTCTACATTAACACAATGTAAACACTCGAGAAGACAGAACAGACCAAATTTTCTCATTCCAACAGAAGTACATCTAAAACCCCCAAGCATGGCATATGGTCATGCAGCTACAGCGTTTAGAGCCAGGCAGAGTGCTTTGAACCTTGTGTCCTGGGGATCAATACTCCAAGGGTGATACGTTCTCTGCTATTTCTTAGAGCCTCACCTATCCAAGGTTAGATACAGAATGGACAGACTACCCTTACACACCAATGGGTGCAGACACAGGCCTGGGAGAATCCTGTTCTCTCTAGCCAAAGAACATGGGACGAGGCAGCCTAGTGAGGCAGTTAACATACAATACCCACTCCAAGCCAATCACATGCCACCGCACTCATGCCAAGAGAGGCGGCATGAAGAGCCTAGGGTTTCACCCTTGAGTCTGACCATATCCCTTCCGGGGTGATGATGTTAAACAGGGTACAAAGTTTTATTCCCACTGGCCCAAAGCTAAGACTCATCCTACAGTGTAAACGGAGAGTGATGTGGAGTCCATACCTCAGCCTGCCTCGAAGTAACGATGCTGACGCACTTTTCCTTTGCTATATCTTACTGGCATCATAACTAACAGACACAGTGAGGAGTCAGGGTTTCCTCCTTGACACCCAGTGTTAGACCATCATGGCCTCCCTCACTGTGCTATCAGGAGAGGCTGTGCAGAGAGCTGGAATGGCCAGCCCCACCTAATGAAAATGAGGCACATGCCTTAGAGCCCAAGGGGACGTGGGGCTTTGTCTCCCCTAGTCCTACACCCCCAGTTGTTGCTGCCACACTGAAAATGGATACAGGCAAATAAAATCAAGTTTAAATCCATATAAAAACCAGGAAGGGATCCATCTGTCTGCCTCTGGAGTGCTGGCATGAAAGATCTAGATCATCATGCCTGGCCAATATTGTTTTCTCTAAGGACACATTTTGATATTTTAGGTTCAAGAACTATGACATTAACCTGATTAAATTTAAAACCAAACCTTTGGGAAACACTTGCAAACATTTCTTATGGTAGCTGATCTGTAGTTAGTGACTGGGCAAGCTCCAGGGTGTGCTAAGCAATGTGAACTCAACCTGTCATTCAGTCTGTGTCTGTCTTGTATCATTCAGCTAACTGAACACAGTCAAGTGCTCAAGAAAACCCCGCTCCCAAAGGACACAATATTTGTCTTGTTACTCAGAGAAGGCTTGGGTGCCAGCCCTGAAATGTTCAAATAAATTTTCATGAAAAAAAAAAAATCCGGTATTTTAAAATAGCTGAATCAACTTCACGAATAAACATACCCACTTTCCTACAACAATGAAGCACACAGATTCCTGCAAACTGGAAAACAGGCAGGCAAACACATTCCTCGGGCATGAATGCGCCTCACAGAAATGTCCTAGGCAGGGAGCTAGCCTGGTCTTCCACCAGCCTCTGTGACCCTTGACTGGTGTATTAAAGGACGGGCAGGGCATGCAGCTTTAGAACCTACAAATTACGATTACACAATGCTAGGAACCCGGCTTCGGAGACCCCCTCCCACAGTCTGAGTGTGCTTCTTGCTTCTGCCTGGTGTGACCGAAGAGGTCGGTCGGTCGCACATCTCCTGCTGGAGGTATCCTACAAACCCGCATGACCCCCTGCAGAGTTTGCAACAGGGACCTCACAACTTAAATGTAAATATCCACAAGGATAGAAGTTAAACTTTCCATTCCCAGGACTGTCTTCGCTGCTCACCATTTTCCACAGGGTTGTGGCTAACAGCAGAATTCTCTGAAACTTTGGAGTAGAAACTGTGTGAGCCACAGGCAGGTCAGAAACTATAATTTTTTCCCCCTTTAGTCATCTTTGGAAAAAACTCTACATCAACCAAGAAAACTCTTTCCTTTTTAAAAACAGAGACTTTCTCTTTGCATACAAAAGCATGACCATGGGACAGTAGATACCAACCTGTATACGAATTCAAACTGCTCACAGATACATCAGTCTAGGCATAAGACTAGTGTGAGCGGCACTCATGTATGTAGACACAGAGCATTCTGTTTGGAAAACGAGGCTTTCCCTGTGTGGCAGGTGCTGTCTGTGACGTAATGGGTGCAGGTGCCTGCTAACCCTGTGTAGATTAGTAGAGCCCTGGTGCTCAGACATAGCCTGGCGAAAGTCTACTGAAACCCCCAAGTTCATTTCAGAAGCACAGCAACTGGAGTGGGAATCCAGCAGCAAGGCACATTTGTTCAGGTAAAGACCCTGGGCAGCTTGAGTGCACCTAGGCAACAAGGCTCTGGTCCTACCTGCTGAGACCTCAGAATGGCAGCGTCGATCTCCTCCACTTTCTGCGTGATTGTGTCGCTCACCAGTCGGTAGCGTTCGTTGTCCTCAGCAATCATCTTCTCAAGCCCTTCCCTGGCCCTCCAGGGCACCAGTTCCAACAAGGCACTGCTCACTTCATTGAGAGAATCCACTAAGGCTTTGTTGCTCCTGACTTCATTTTTCAGTTCCTTGAGAACATATAAACACATGGGTAAACGCCGGGGCAGGTCTCCCTCTGTTCTGTTCTCAGGGTGGGGGAGGGGGAGGGGGTGGAGGTTCTTTGCTGGTTGACAAGGCTGTGCTTGGCCTGGTTAGTTACATCTGAGCTAAACGAATGTCCATTATTTAAAGATGTTTTGCAAAAAAAAAAAAAAAAAAAAAAAAAAAAAAATCAAAAGTGTTTCCAGAGAAGTTTAGGAGATAGTTCATTTGTCAACATGGCAGAAGTTTCTCTTTGAAAAAGAAAATAAATATTTGCTCTTTGGAGAAACAAACTCAAACCAGCTAACATGTTAAGTCATCGGCTAACAGAAGTCAAGCAACAAGGCCTGTCACACGCCAACAGGAACACGGCCTGCGGTGAGGACATGCTGGTGTTGTGAGAGAGGACAGCCTCCCCAACTCATGGGATCAGCGGCCGACACGTTGGGATGAATGCTCAGAGAGGCAGTGTGCTTTTTAGATATTGCCAGGAAAGTCCCCACACTACCCATCTCTGACAGAAATGTTTTTCCAACCAAATTACCTGCCTCTGATACAGTGGTCATCTTCCTTTTCTCCTTTCCCTTCTTTGTTATTCTACCTTGGGCAGGAAACTGCATTCTAGTCACCTGTCTCTTAAAGGGAACGGTATGCCCTGTCTGAATGGTCACCTTACTGCCAGTTTCCAGCAGACCCCGCCCCCCCACGGCCACTGTATTTGGAATCCTCACAGATACACCCCCTTAGGTGACACATGTGCCTGAAGGGTCACTTTACTGCTGGTTTCCAGCAGGCCCCGCCCCCCACCGGTCACTGTACTCGGAATCCTCACAGATATACCCCCTGTAGGTGACACATGTGTGGGAGATGCACAAGTGCCTACTTTCTGTCTCTCTTGCACTTGACTCGCAGCTTCTCCTTTCAGGCCCTGAGTCTCGTAGGACAGCAGCTCCACCTCCACCTTGTCCAGCCAGTTACACAGCTCCTCGTGCGTGGACTGCAGCTGGCCGGCGAGCTGCAGAGCATGTTCTAGGGTCTTCGCTACATCGGCACTCAACTTGGTGATGTCTTTGTACCTGGCTTTAATGGCTTCCAACTTATCTTGAATGATTAAGACTTCATCACCTAAAATTCCAAGAAGATGTGTTATTTCTTGCGGAAGAGGAAAAAGTGAGGGGCAGAGGTCTCTTCAGACACTACTGATGATATGTTTTGGGGGGATGAGGAGACACTTTTCTAAAGATAATCTGACCCAAAAGATACCCTCACTTCTTCCCCAGGATTGCTGAAAAGAGAAACTCCAATAGAAAGGCCTACAGAAACTTCAGTTGCGTGCAGACGTTTTATCTCCCTTACAAAGCTTTCTGTCTTTGAAGAACGACGAGGGCTAAACCTGCCAGCACCCGGGCCACTGATGTCATGGCTCACAAGGAGGTTACGTCAGGAGGATATTTAACCTTCCTGTGCTGACTCATCGTTACTCACACTTCCGGGGCTCTTTATCTACCTCTACTTCCTTTGCAGACAGACGTAAATTATGCCCTAAGCTTCAGACTGCCAAATCAAAGTTCTAGACACTTTATTGCATGCCTTTAACCACAAGGAAGGATACCTGCCCCGAGTGTGCGCACGCACACATGCCAAAACAGATAAGGGCTTTCCTATAGCCAGAGGAACTGCTAAAATAACTTAGCCATGCATCTGCCTTCTTAGTGCTCTCTTCAAGCTTGGAGAAAGTAAACCCGTGGACTACCTTAACAAGCATTGTTGAGGTGCAGTTTACTTTAAAAACAAAACAAAACAAAACAGGACTGTCATCAGTCTTTCAGCAGGGGAAGGCTCCTGTAGCTACAGCGCAGACTTCTCTGGCCAGTGCCCATGCCAAGCGCTTTGTGCTATGAGTAACACGCACGGCATCCACCAAGGACTCAAGTGAGATCCCATTCGAAGCCCTCTGGACTGATTTCCAAGCCATTCTACAGGACGACGTCTCAGAGCAGCCTCAAAAGCCAGAAGGGGTTTTGTCTTTCTGGCCTCATCCTTGAGACTCCCTAAGCAACGCTGCGGAATGCTGCCCGTGGATAACCCGAGCCGGAGGCATCTCACCTGTGGTTTGTTTGAGCAGTTCTAAGCCGTTCAGCAGTGCCTGATCTACACTCTGTTTCCTGAGGAGAATGTCTTCTTGTAGAGCCTAAAAGCACAGGTACCATTTGTGGGGAGGCAGGGGAGAGAGCACTTGTTAACCTCAGAGAAGGTTTAGTAGGGGGCAGATCTGCAGAGACACTACACTGCATTTTTAAATGTCCGTTACTCCTCCCTCCCTCCACCCAGGTCCTCCCTGTGCTCATCTTCCAGTATGCATGGCACTTCTCTTTTAGAACACACAGTGGGGCTTATAAAACTGCCTTTGTGGAGGTATTGGTTCCTTATGGGGTCGTTGAATACAAGAATAATCACACTGAATAAGTAACAAGAAAGCCAGCTAACTGATAAGTTAAATCTCACGTCACTAAAGGTATCGTGTACACATGAGAAAAAGTCTATTGTGAGTTCAATGAATCACACAAATCATAATGGACACGAAATAATATATAACCAATAATAATAGATAAAATTAATAACAACTGAAATGAGAAAAAAAAAGAAAGAAACAAAAGAAAAGAAATAAATGAAGGTACCCTGAGTTCAGCCTGCTGTCTCCACAGTGCCTCTGTGCTGTGATCCTGGACTGAGAGCTTGCTCAGTTTGCCATGTACTTCATTCAGCCAGTTCATCAGCTCAACTTCATCTTCCCCAAAAATCTTAGCATTGCACAGGGCCTGCTGGAGGAGCTCAGACCTGCTGTGACTTTTCTCTTGAATCTCAAAGTACCACACTTGCAAGGAGTCTAGCTTAGTCTGCACCAAATCCTTGTCCTCCCTGGAGCTGAGGACCTTTAAGGACTGGCCGATGCTAACGGCCTGGTGCAACTGTTTGTTGTGATTGGTGATGTCATCTTCTAAGACCTAAACAAAGTTTAAAAAAGGAAGACAACGAAATAGAACAAAACTGAAAGGGGTGGACAAATGAAAAACGTAAACAGAACCAAAGGATGATCTTTAAAATGAATTTAGTTTCACAATTATGCATAATCTAACAAACACAAGTCGCGGGTACGCGACACTTCTTACCTTGTGCTGTGCAATCTGCTCCTCCAGCTTTGGTGCCTGGGTTCCTATGGGCTCTGAGTTTGCCAGCTTCTTTTCTACGGCTGTGAGCCACTCGTTCAGTGGCTCCAGGGTCTCATGAAACTCCTGAGCTACCACTGAGATCCCTTCCAGTTGACGGTTCCTATACATTTGTCGAGATGGAGGTCAGTTAGGTGTGGAGAACGTGTAAAACCGCCAAACGAGATCTTCAGTCAGACCTTCTATACTACCTACACTGAACACGGCTTCCCAGAAGTCACCTAAGGCTGGGCTATAAGTTACGAACATCTACAGGGCATGTTAAAATGGCTCTCACTAAATAAAATTAAAGAAGATATCCTTGTTCCTGAACATCATGGAGGGTGAAAGCCACCTCCGCTGAGAATATGCCTGTCAATCATAACCATTTTTAAAGGCAGCAGCAATAAAAACAATGACAAAAAGCACTGCTGGAGACACATCTTACGACTGGCCTTGCTATAATTAAGCACTTTCAAATATGAATTTCGATAGAAGCGACAGCCACTGAAGCTATTTCTAACAAGATGGTCAAAAAGTGGATTTTAAAACTCGAAGAACCGTGACTGCTACATTACACAGTATCAAGTGCATTTGTCAAAAGCAACAGTTACTACTTTGTGGGCTTAAATGTCAACAGCTCAGATATATTTAATAGGTGGAGCACTTTCAGAATCACTTGGCTATAGTCACCCTGTCCCTGCTGCCTTTTTCCTCTCAGGCTCCTGACTGTGCTGGCCCACAGCAGGGCATCGGATTCATCAGCCAAGCTGAGAGTCACAGCTGTGTTGAGGTGTAGCTGCTGCCCTATCTTCCTGACTGAGAGTCCTGTGCTGAGGTCTAGCTGCTGCCCTATCTTCCTGACAGGTTGATTTGTTTGTTAAGGGAATAATATGCTCTGGGAAGGGAGCTTCACGTGAAGCTAAGAGGAATTATAGAACTGGAAGCAGGGACAAAAAAAAATACAATTTCCATTTTTTGTTTGTTTGTTTGTGTGACAGGATCTCATTACGTAACCTTGGCTGGCCTGGGATGCTGTGTAGATCCTGGTGGTCTGCAACTCACAGATATCCACCCGCCTCTGCCTTTTGAGTGCTGGCAGTAAAGGTGTGTGGCATCAAACACCATGTCATCGTATTCTAAACTATTAGCATGCAACAGTTAAAGGCCTTCCCCCTTCAGTCTACGACTGCAGAGGCGGGAATTGCTTTACTGTCTGCCTGATCACTCTGTTGGCTGCTCTTGCATGTAGCTACTCCCGGTCGGAGTATCATGGCAGACAGGAGGTGCTACACTGGCTGCGACTCTGTAATAACAGAACTGAGAGCAAGAGCCTGGAAAAGCCACAGTCTAGCCCTCTCTCTTTCCCAGAGGGAGAGGACCACTGGCCACTTCACTCCTTTCTAACCAACTCCTCTCTTAAATCATGGACATTGCTTCCCTGTCTCCAAACTTCTTCCTGTTATGTGCTCCCATCATACCCTGCATCTTTACTTCAAAGCATCACTCTTGTCCTCATTTCCCATCGACTTTGAGTCTGTTAATCTGCACCTGTCTGGGGACAGAGGTGACCGGTCTAGCTCATCCTCATAAGCTAACACCTAGCTCTGTACCTTACGCAGGGTAGGTAGCGAATGACTGTGTCTCACACAAACGAACGAATTACCAGCGAGGGAAAATGCTTTCTTAATGAGCAGGGATGCGGCTGGTGGCCACAGGACATCAGAAGAACGGGGACCGGTGCACCACAGCCCCGGGACGAACAGACACGGAGGACATGGACGTAAAGGCAAGCGTTACCCCAGCCTACAGCCCTGAGCATGCCACCGCTAGGTACCTTGCTTCAGCTCTGCTCAGGAGTGCTTCCCATCTACTGTCCAAGAGGCTCAGCTGCCTCGTGAGCTTCACTCTGTCCGCAGGCTCTGCCGAAGCAGCGATTTTCTCTCCTTCTCGTTTGATCACCTCCACTGTAGACTTCCGGTCTTCCAGCAGTCTTTGCAGAAGCTTCAGACAAAACATGCAGTGTTTTTAAAAGGCAGAAGAATGTTTAAATAAATATAAGATAGAACGCACGCATGCATGCATACATACATACATACATACGCATGAATAGACATGGGAAAAATGAGGAGTGGGGTTTTAAAAATAATTCATTTGGGGGCAGTGAGAGAGTGCCTCAGGTCAAGGTGGCTTGCCACCAACCCTCATGACCCACAAGGTGGAAGGGGAGAAGGAGCTCCTGCAACTTGTCCTTTGGCCCATGCACGCCAAGACGCACGCAGGGCACATAAATAAATAAATAAATAAATGTCATTTTTAAAAAAAGCCTCCAAAGAATAAACAGAAAGAGCGTTTGGCTGAGTAACTGCAATGTCAGACACTGAGGTGTGGCTTTGACAACAGACAACCCCTACTGATACGGTCACTGTAATCTTTTTTTTAAAAAAGATTTATTTATTTATTTATTTAATGTATATGAATACACTGTAGCTGTCTTCAGACACACCAGCAGAGGGTGTCAGATCCCATTACAGATGGTTGTGAGCCACCATGTGATTACTGGGAATTGAACTCAGGACCTCTGGAAGAGCAGTCAGTGTTCTTAACCGCTGAGCCATCTCTCCAGCCCCAGGTCACTGTAATCTTTGTGATAGATTTTGTACACAATCACGGAGCAGAAGATGCATGTAGGATAAGCAGACTGAACCATGGGAAAAGTACAACACCCTCCTCACTTTCATAAAACAGGGCTGCCCTAAGCATCCAGCAGTTATTGACTCCGCCAAAAGAACAGACTCCCGTCAATCAAAACCCCGGTTCACGTGAGGCAATGCATTTCAGGCAGACAGGTTAATACCAGACCATGCCTGCAGGACAGAAGGCTCCTGGCTTTCCCTGGAAGAAGCACTTTGAGGACCCCATGAGGATGGAAACTTGAGCAGAGCCCTCAGACACCCAAAAAGAAGAGTGTGGGTGCACTGGGTTCTTAAGAACTGCCAAGAGGACTAAGGTTTCAGGACATAGCAGTTAAAAGGAAATTCAGTCCAAATCTAGCTGAGTGCCAGACTCAGGGTCACCTTGCCCTAACTAATCAAAGCAAGTCAACTGCACACGTAGTAAGTGCGTGCTCCAGCAACCAGACGCAGGAGCTCACCCTGCCAGGCCTCTGCTTGCTTACTCTGATCCTGGCAGATGACCGCTAAGGAGTAACAACTTAACACTTACCCAAAAGTAACATGCTACAGGCATACACTGAGATTAAGACCACGGAGGAGGGAAGGAACGGGAATACAGATTTCCCAAGGGAAAGGATCATGGATATTCTCGACACAGTTCAGGGCATCATGTAAACAATGTGAGGTCTATAAATCACACACGTGTGTGTGTGTGTGTGTGTGTGTGTGTGTGTGTGTGTATACGTGCGCAGGAGGACAGCTTGCGAGTGTTGGCCCTTTACGTCTCCCTGTAGGGTCTGAGGATTGGTTGTCAGACTTGGTGACAAGCCCTTTACCCACTGAGCTAGCCTGCCGGCCCAAGTGAGTTACTTCTGGTGAGCTGGAATAGAGAAACCTTTGGCAATTAAGAAGACAAAGTCAGTAAATGGGCTTCGTTGACTGTGCATTATTAACTGTCCCTGGGAGAATAACTCCGTTGATGTTAGCAGCTATATAATTAAAGCCACACCGATGCATGGGATTTCCAGGGTGTTGCCTTAACCCTCCTTTTTTGCTGTCTGGTTTTGGAGTCTGAACTGGAGCCTCCTGCATTCTAGGCTACTGTCCTATGACTGTGCCATGTCCCCAAGCCTCTTCTCCGCTTTTAGATTCCACACAGGCTCCCTCTGAGTTGCTCACTAGGCTGTCTTCCTATGGGCCTAGAACTTGGGACCCTCCTACCTCCACCGGCTGAGGAGCTGGGATTACAGGCCTGAGCCATGAGGCCTGGCTTTATTTTTCCCACCACTTCCTAATTGGCTGAAGTTTTCAGGGAATTTGGAGAGTGTTAATGTGTAATGCAGAATTAAAGGAAGCAGTAAGTTGGTAAAAACCTGAGGCCAATGTAGACTTTTTTTTTTAAAGTTTAAACTAGCAAATAGTTTATGGGCTACAGTGTCATGTTTAAGTACATGTGTACACTGGAAAACAATGTAATCAAACTAATTAACATAGCTAGTAGTTCCTCTGCTCAAAATTGGTATTGTGTTGTGGGTATTTAAAGTCTTTTGGCAATTTTGAGGTATACAATATATAGGGCCACACAGTATGCCTTTTTCCATGTGTCATTTCAAATCACAGCTGCTCCATCATTGGAAATGTCCTTCAGTGTTCCATGTCTGACTACTACACCACCAACTGCACATGTTGTCTCAAGCAGTCCTCTGTCTATCAGCACCAGGACATACAGCAGCATGTCCCCAGGCGCGTGAACAGAGGATCTGAGCCCTTTGCACTCCCCTCAACTCCGAGAACCTGCCAGTATTTACTCTATACAATTCGCGTGGCGAGATCTCATGTATTTAGGCAACAACGATATTCCTGTCCAAGTGCCACCCAGCCAGTGAAGCGATTCTTGCCTGTTCTATTTAGAGCTGCTCACGGGATTCCTCTTCTCCAGTACTTCCTGCCCCTAGCCCTGGCCCTGTCACAGCTATATCCTCCCCTCATCCCTGCTTTGAGATCACTCTAGGTTACACATGGACTTTGCTGGCTTTCCACAGCCTCTCTTTCCCTTTAGATTTTATGTTCAATGGGGGACTCTCACTGTCTTCATTCAGGGTTGTATCTCCTGCAGCTAGACCCACACCTTGACCAGAATACGCAATCAGCAAGTGCTGCTTGAGTAGCTGACAGTATGGAAAGCAGCAGGAACCTGTTACTGTGACATCCTGTTAGTATAAACAGGGAGGCACACTTTGATTGTCATTTTAAAGATTTTCTATGAAACTGAATAAAGGCATCACTAACTTACCTTTTGTTCCTGTATCTGGGCCTTCACTACTTTGAACTCAGCAGACGGAGGCTTCTGATTGGCCACAAGCTCCTCTGTGTCTGCCATCCAGCTGAGCAGGGACTCCAGGGCATCCTGGAACCTTCCACAGTGTAGCAGGGCCTCCTGCAGCTGGGATGTTCGCTGAGCCACCTGTGAAGTTCCAGTGTTTCAACTTATTTGATTATTTCAAGAAAGAAAGAAAGAAAGAAAGAAAGAAAGAAAGAAAGAAAGAAGGAAGGAAGGAAGGAAGGAAGGAAGGAAGGGAGGGAAAGAAAGAAACAAACAAACAAGAAATCTGTCCACCTGATACTACTCCTCACGATTATGACTAACTTAGCCACACTTTCCCTTCCCCTCTGTGATAGTTTGTATATGCTCAGCCCAGGGAATACCACGATTAGGAGGTGTGGCCTTGTTGAAGTAAGTGTGTCACTGTGGGCATGGGCTTTAAAACCCTCTTCCTAGTTGCCTGGAAGCCAGTCTTCCGCTAGCTGCCTTTGGAACAAGATGTAGAACGCAGTTCCTCCTGTATCATGCCTGCCTGCATGCTGCCATGCTTCTGCCACGTTCCTGCCTTGATGATAATGGACTGAATCTCTGAACCTGCTGGCCAGCCCAATTAAATGTTGTCCTTATAAGAGTTGCCTTGGTCATGGTGTCTCTTCACAGCAGTAAAATCCTAAGACACCCTCCTTCTCCCGGTGTCTGTGTGTGTCTCTGTGTGTGTATGTCTGCATGCATGCTCACACAGAGCACCCACATATGTCCTATGGTGCTTTTCCCTCTGTTCATAGCCAGATGTTGGTCTTATACCTTGCCACTGTCGCTATGCCAAGCAGAGCAAAGTGTGACAGAGTGGCAGCCAGGTGTATGGTGATGGAGCTACTGACACTCTAGGGAGGGCTGCAGAGTCTACTCCGGGCTTTCTAGGGAAGGCTACTCTGGGCTTCCTGCTATTACTCCATCTCCCATCTCCTATCTGCGAGCGGTCCTGGCTGATGCTAAGCTGTACAGGAGTTAAAGCTTAATGCCATCCATGATGGGATGGGTTTTCCGTGGTGATTCAGGGGGGTGAAGGCGGTCACCCACACTCTAGTAAGTAACCCCTCACTTGTACGCCAATAAATAAACCCAATAAACTCACTGGGCTCATCAAGGTGGACTTCAGTGAATCCCATGCTGGTCTGCTGTCAGTGCCCATCTGGGTGAATGGGCATTCACTCACATTTCCCCAAGAAAGGTTAACACAACAGGGAGCCTGCATCCCCACAAGTCAGGGAGTCCCAGAAGCAAATAAGCTACCACAGCATGAGGAGGCCATTTCAACGCAGGGCCGTCCACGATGGCTGCCTCCGGCATACTGGCTGGGTCTGCAGCTACATCTTTGTCAAGGTTGGGATGGTGGTGGGAGAAATCCCGTCTCCACTCACAAACATCCTTCATTTGTGTCCCATGCCGATTGCCAAGGGCCACTTAGTGTACAACACGAGAAGAAGCACCGTGTTTGGGCAGGTGGCTACGACCATGACTATTTAGTCACGAACACTGACAGGGAAGGGACTGAGCAAGTACCTTCTTATTGAGAGTCTTCCACCGCGAGTTGACACTGTCCAGGTCACGCTCCAGACCCTGAGTGCAGGTGTTTGCAGCTGCGCTCTGAATAAGGCCTTGGCCTAACCAGTTCACATCCTGCTGCTTCACCTGCAAGGGTTCGATTTCTTCTTTCTGGAATACCTGCAGGTTGGGAGAACCATGTTGTGAGAATTATTAGCATTTAATGACTACCAGTGGTAAAGACTACGTGCTTATTTATTAAGTAGTTGAAGCCAGCAACTGTCACTGACGTGAACTGTTGGTACAAAATATAAACTTGTGGCATCTAATTACATATTCTACATACATTTAGGAAGATTGCCTACAAACCCAAGATGAGCATAATGAAATTTCCTATCATCACAATTTAACGATGATAAAAACATGCAAAAGAACCACTGATGAGCAAATGGTGAGATGATGCTCCCTAGGTCAAGGAATTCCCATGGGGGCTCGTGAAGATCAGTGCAGTGTGGAGAGCTGGCTGCTGAAGCGTGAGACTCACTTTAGAAGTGTAGACTCAATGGCAACACAACCATGTAGGTCAAGAGGCCAAGAACACGTCTGCCCAAGGGGCCAAAATCCAACAGCGGCAAATGGAAAAGCAGAGGCACGTGGACACAGGGCAAATGGGGACTTCCATAAGCACCACAGCAGAGGGTGTAGACCTAGCAGAAGGTGGAAGGTGACACAGGGTAAGACCCGTATGCACCTGGTGGACCCAGAGAGGAGGTGCTAGAGCTGACCGGGAACAGTACCTGACCCCGAGAGTAAGAGTAAGTTTAGAGCCTTTGGCCATGAGTATCAGTTCCACAGAGGGAAATCATGCTTCACGCCGACCAGGACATAGTCCTCTCCTGAACACTGAACCACCTCCGCTGAAAGAAGAGGGACTTGGATTGCGAACATAAAACAAGGAAGAACCACTCAACTCACCATTGTCAGGCTCATGAGTTGTAGTGCAGAAACAAGACGGATTTAAAACAAACAAAAACAAACCAACCATGTAAAATGTCTTTCCCCCAAGATCACCAATCCAAGTATGGCTCCCAGTAAAAACTCCTGGGAAGAACTAGAGTGGAAGAATTTGACAGAATCATTTCACTATGGTCGAAGAACTCAAAGAGGATATGCATGTACCCCAAAGAACAGAAACAAAGAGCTGAATCAAAAGGAAGTGAGCTTATTCCCAAAATACGAAAGTAGGATCCAATAAAGACATAGAATTGCTTGAGAAAATTCAAATTGAAATGATGATGGGGGGGAAAAAACCAACCCCAAATCAGTGTGATGGCCCAGGGAGTGGCACTATTAGGAGGTGTGGCCATGTTGGAGTAGACATGGCACTGTGGGTGTGAGCTTTAAGACCCTCATCCTAGCTGCCTGGAATTCAGTATTCTGTTAGCAGCCTTCAGATGAAGATGTAGAACTCTCAGCTCGTCCTATAGCATGCCTGCCTGGATGCTGCCATGTTCCTGCCTTGATGACAATGGACTGAACCTCTGAACCTGTAAGCCAGCCCCCATTCAATGTTGTCCTTTATGGTATCTGCTCACAGCAGTGAGCCGTAACTAAGACAATCAGTGGGTCACATTTAAAGGTCTTAGTGGGAAGCCTTGCCAACGGAATGGAACACATAGAAGACGGGGCAGGGGTTCCTGAGGCGAGGGAGAGGAATTAATCATTCAGTAAAAGTCAGTGGCATATATGTATATAGATATACACATACATACACATACACACACATATATATATATGAATATGAACTGAACATGAGCAAGCTTTGGGACACTATGAGAAGACCAAACCTCCTAGCTATAGGTATAGATGGAGGAGAAAAACCCTACACTAAAGACACAGAAAAAACTGTGGAGGCAGGCATTACTGAAACGATAGGGCCCTGTACACAGGCCCCTCATGCCCGGATCTGGATCCAGACGTCAGCTGCATAGCACCTCTGGTTTCTCTTTGTCCACTACTATCTGGGAATCTGCTGTTGACAGCTCCCTAGTACTCTATCTTCTGTCCACCCTATCCAACGCGTGGCTTCTCAGTCGCCTGTGAGGTATGAAGGATGCACTACATTAGATTAAGATGCAAATTCACTTTTGAACACAAGCACAGAAATCACTCTTTTGCTGATGACAGTTACAGTTCTATGCCCTGGATCTGTACCTGGAGAGTAATATGTACTCAAGAGTTATTTGCTGAATTGGTATCAGCACAGAAAAGATACAACTGTCTTGGGAGGACGCTATCAACTGCTTTACAGGTAACCCTGATGGTAACACACCAATTTGTCCCTTGGATAATACAAATATTTATAATGCTGGGCCTGGAGAATGTCATGGGAAAAAAAATCGATGATTTTTAACTCGGTAATGATATTTTCCACAGATAGGAAGGTAAAATAAAGTTTGGGGCTCTGAGTCATTATACTGAAGCACACCATAAAATAACTAATGGTTATGCAAACAGATCATAAGGAAACCTAACAGAGACAGATATAGTTTAAAAAACACCTCAGGAGAAAATTATAGGTTGGAAAGCAGCTGTGAAGGACACAGGGGCCAAGGAGACAACTCCCCAGACCCTGGCCCAGTATTTAGCATGCTGGGTAGTTGACACAGGGGCCAAGGAGCCGACTCCCCAGACCCTGGCCCAGTGTCTGGCATGCTGGGGAGTTCTACTTTTACTATAAGGACAAATGCATTGGAAATAGCAAACAAGCGAGCCACTGTTTCCTCTGAATGTCCCCTGGTAACAAAAAGTTTAAGCTGCCTTTTCCACTGAAAATGTACACTGACCTTCCCACGCTGGCTAAGGGTTTCTATGTCAAAGGAGCAATGATAAGAAATTAGTTGGATGCAATGAGGTTGGCAAAGCCCTAAGTTGCCGAGAAGAAAAGTTCAGCCATTGTTATAAGTTTTCAAAAAGGTATAATTTACTAAGTGTGTCAACAGAAAACTGCCACGGGCAGTGACTGAAGACTTTGGCACGGCCATTCTGTTTCCTTTCTGTGGAACGTTCTAAGTTAACACTTCCAGAAGCTGAGTAGGAGCTCCGGGTATGTTCAACAACTTACAAAGAGCTATGCACAGGGCCAAGAAAATGGCCCTATTCTTACATCTCTGGTACATTATATGACGTTTTGGGGAAAACCTTTTCTTTCCCTCAGTTTTCAGGACAAAACTGTTACTCGTACGACGTTCTAGTAAGCCATCGGCAACCCCGATCTTGGCTACATCAAGGGTTTGTACCAGAGCAGGTCTGCGTAAGCCAGTGATCATTTTCCAAAATCCTTCAAAATGAAGACAGCTACCCGCTAAGTTAGGATAAACCACAACAAAACAAGATCAATTCTATACATGAGCCATAACACGTCTTGCAGGGAGAAGGCATTTTGCTAAACTTTTTTAAGTTAGCAGAGTGTTTGCTGTATGCTCAAGGAAAGAAAGGTGTGGACAGCGGGACGAAGAACCAGCAGAACTCTGATATTGTTTACATTCCTTATCTCTTAGTGGTAACAAATACATATAAAGTCAGGCGCCCCTCCCTCACATATACATACAGGCTCATAGAACACAAACACAGAGATCTTTTAAATAAAACAAGGTTGACTGTGAGGTGACGTTTCTCAGGGGAGCCGCGGGAGAGCACCAGAATAGCTGCACTTGAATCCGAGTGGGGAGGAATAAAATTACAGGCTAGAGAGACAACCTCCACTTATCACGAGGCTGCACCCTTTACTCTCTTCCCTCACCTGCAACTCCGAAGAGTTAGGGTCTACAGTGTCCGGAAAACACAAAAGCTTTCCTCGCTGTGCAGGGCTCCTGTAAACTGGCTGGGTGGAGGGCTTTTCAGGCCACAACAATACAATACTGTGTTTGTACCTTTATGACTAAGCCTGTTGCTGCTTAATAAACTCAATACAACTGCCCTCACATGGCACTGTTTTTTAAACCACAGTTTGTGCAAAAACCTGCCGTGAACCTAAATTAACAATGGGGAGGGGGGAGGGGAATTCTGAATGACCCTCAACAGCCACTGTCTGCACCACCACATTTGGGAAGGATCATCAACAATCCCTAATTCATCTGTTAACCAATGGACTTATCTGATGCTGGCATCTGGCGAGGTGCGATTCACAGCCCCACGGTGAATGTCCGCACTTGACTATTTTTAAAATCATTGTTGACCACTCTGAAATAGAGCCACAAGCGGCTGCTAGCAAGGTTTTTCAATCCCATTCATTACCTGTACCAACTGAAAGCCATTGCAGACGGTGTCCGGCGATCCCACCTGGGCCTCTGTTTTCTGGGGCCCTGTTTCCTTTTTTATGTGTATGAATTGGTTTGGGCTTTTCTTCTGGGTCACCTCTATCTTCTGGGTAGAGAAAGGAGGCTCTAGGTTCCCCTTAGCCGCCATGGTGCTCCCTTCTGAATCATACTGTGCCAACAGTATCACATTTTCTACCAAAACTGTGCTATCAAAGTCTCCCTGCTGCTCCCTCAGGCGGTCTGTGGTCGAGGGGTGTAAGTCCACAAGGGGCTCCCTCCTACATTCCCTACTGTGTGCTGTGGTTTGGGACTCCCCTTGTCTCAAAGTTTTCTCCTGGTCTTCAGAGTTCGAAATCCACTTGTGAGCCCCATCTCTGGGCACAACCAATGCCCTGCTCTTCGTACTCTCTCTCAGCGGGTTCTGCACACAACCGCTTTCACCATGGAGTGACCTTTGACCGTTCACACACTTGCCCCCCCTGAGTGGAGAGGCATCCTGCAGAATCATTTGGAGGTTGTCACTGGGGTGGGCACTTCTGCAAGAGAGCAGTGGGATTTTCTGTTCACTGACAGAATCAGCAGGAAAAAATGGCCTATCTTGCTCTGAGGTATGAATGTCTTCAGCAGAGGACAGGCTTCTAATCTGTGGCTGCTCTCCACTAGCAATGCCTGGCTTTTCTTCTTTCTCAGCTGGGGGGCTGCATAAGCCAGAGTCCTCCTCTTCTGAAGTTTGAGAGTTGGTGCCCCATCTGCACTTGCTGGCCTTCGTGACAGCATCTGACGAGTCTGAAGGCTCCACAAAAGAACTTTCGCTTTTGTTTGCATAATCCATAAAATTGGCAGGGACAAACATCCGCCAGGACCGCCTGTGCTCTCTCTTTTCTGCCTGAGACTTGGGCTTGGGCAAACCTGGGCTTCGAATGACGTCACTGTTTAGTTTGAGGGCATCAAAGATCATCTTTTCATCTAGCTTGCTCGTTTCCCGACCTCTCAGCTCAAATATGCTGGAAGAAGAAAGGGCACCATTGGAGCACAGAGAGCTAACGTCCAGTGTCCTGTGGCTGTAGGGTAAAGTCCGGTCTGTGAAATGCCTAGAAGACAGGCTGCCTTTGGACCCAGAGTCTATCTGTTCGTTCAGCCTCACGGTGTCATAGATGGACCTCTGTGGGACGTAACAGTCCTCGATATTCAGGTCCTCCTCCTCTTCGCCCTTCCCTACGCATGGAGGGTTCTGGCGTAAACAGTCTGGTCTGCTGAGTGGTTTCCCCATTTTGCAGACAGTCAAAACAAATATCGCAGCTTTTGACACCGAGAGGAAGGAATTCGGTGAAGCATTTTTCCAAGGTCTATCTGTGAGCAGGGCCGTGACACATCCAGAAAGGGTAAACAGTGAGGCATACTGCCTGCCTGAGGTGCTGACGGTTAGGAGCAGTGCATCTATGAAAACGAAGCTACCCTTTAACCTGGTTCTAAGAAGTAACGTGCACCAAGACAGAGCATTCAGCTCCCTCCACCTCCTGAAATTCCGTGAATGCCCCCTTTCACTCTGCCCCAAGCACACACACACAAGCGCACAGCTAACCGTGGCTTCAACGCCCGAGAGACTCTGCTGTGAGTCCGCTTCTCATTGTACTCTAATTTTGCTTGAGGTTTCCAGATTAAAATTTCCAAATGAGCAAGCGGTTCAACAGGCTGGATGTTAATTTCGGCAGAACTCTGGCTGACTGTAATCCACTTAAAGATGTACTGCGAAACTCCATGTCCTTTACAGATAAATAGCTTCTTGTTCAGATCAGAAGGCACAGCATGGTTCTTTGGAGAAAAATAAGTTTGATGTAAAAAAGTTAAGATTTTTCTCTTAGCTGGGAGGAGGAGCCATACGTAAATAAGCTAGATCCAAAAGGCAGTTTTTTTCTTCTCATCTTAAGCTTCTTTGAGGTTATCCAGAATTACCCAAGAGAAAAGAGCTGGGGCATTAAAATCCAGCAACCATTAAAGTAAACAGTCAAAAAGCATGGCTTACTATAACAAGTTTCTCTTTCAAAATAAAAATTTTCCCCCCAAGATTCTTATCTGATCTTCCTGAAGAAGGCTTATTCCACCTGAGGTGGCTGCAGCTCAAACTCCGGGCTTCCTCCGTGGCACAGGCAGTTGGCATCCAGCTGAAGCCCCAGCCGCTGCCCTATGGCCGGGCAGGCTGCGGCCGCTCCCGCCGGGGCTCGGGCTGCGTCGGGGCAGCGGGGCCGCGCAGCACACCCAGCCCCGGCGGCATCGACCTGATCCGCTCGATCCGCTCCGCTCCGCTCGCTGCTCCGCCCTCCCGTGACTTAACTTCACAGTCATCCTGCCCAACTCGGCCTCTTCCCCAGCCCAGGGCGGTTCCAGGGGGAGGAACCTCGAGGCTGTAAAGCAGCAGCTTGGTGACATCAGCGCGGAGCAGGCCGGGGTCTGCATCTGGGAGAGGGCAGCTGGGTTCAGATATCCCGGAGGGGCAGCGCAGCCGCAGCAGAACCCGACACCGGCGGCGGCGCAGGAACAGCCATTCCCACCACTGGCTTGGACTGCCAACTCAAAGTGGAGGATGTGGGGGTGGGGGTGGCCAGGTCCCTGTCCTTCAGCTGGAACCACTCTCCTGCCGTCGCGAATCAGTTTAAGCAGGACCAACAGGCTCACTTTGAAGTTGAGTGTTTTATCATTTCTCTTTAAAGGCCAATTTCAAAACCGACTAGTCTGCACATTAAAGGACCCCCACGGGTACCTCGCCCCAACACTGCTGACATGAATATTTGTAGTTACTAATATTCACACAGACCTCTTGAGATTAATGCAAGGCCCAGGCAAGCAGAACGCCTCCAAACGGACTGGTTATTTAATAAAGTCACAGATACAGATTTTTATCTGCTCAACAAATGTTCTTATAAAAACAGTTGTTTTTTTTTTTTTTTAAAGTTCAGCGAGCCAAACCTTAGCCTTTTTGGGCAGAAATGACAAGAATTATTTAATAAACCCTATCCATTCTTTTATGAAATAAAGCAACACTGCCAGAAAAATAGGTAATTACAGAGGCAGTCAGACTTTTAAAAAAAAAGTCTCATAATCATTCATGAACAAAATGTGGCTGGCCTGACCCTCCAGCAAAGAAAGTAGCTGTGGGGTAATTTTACAAAAAATGTCGTGGGAGAACTTCTGTACCTTAAGCATTCCGAAGTTATTTTATAAACCTGTAAGCTGAAGTAAGCTACATTCACAGCCAGAACTCACATTCAGTGATTACTAGACACAGCTCAGCGTGGGCACACTGCCAAGTTGAAAAGTACATGTCTACAGACATTCACAGAGAAAAATTAGTTATAGAATACCCACCAACATCGTGACACTGACATCCACTGTCATGGTCCAGAACTGAAATGTTTCAACAAGCACACGAGTCTGTGATGCTCAGGTGTACGAGCACACACAAAATGTACCCCAGCTACCATGTCACCACAGGACTGACTCTGAGGCTGGGAGGAGGTGGAGATCAAGGGTCCTATTTTCACACTCCCACTACCTTAGAAACACAGAATGCCACCTACCCAAAGTAATAGTGGTAAAGTTTCCAGGAAATCTGGGTGTGTGTGGGGGTACTTTTCTCCAAACAGTGTAAGGTCCTTACACAATGTTTCATAAAGAGTGGCCCTAACTCGGCCCTCTTTAGGCTGAATAATTAGCACAGTGTTATCCCCATCTTATGAAAGGCCGAGCGGAACATGTAAACTTAGCTCCAGATAGGCAGTGCATTGTGAAAAAAATTCATAGATAATTCATTACTAAACTCCAGCATTCAAAGTGAGAGCCGTGGAGGGGGGAAATGACATCACATCATCACCGTACTCACCCCATCTTAAAGCGTAATGGGAAATAAAGACAATAAAATGGGCCCTTTGCAGCTTAGAAGCAGGAAGCACCACGGAAAAATGTGCGCTAGCTAGCTGATTACGTGTAAATGTGAACTCTTATCATCTTTGTGATTTCAGCTTATTGTATTCTGGTTCGAGTTAATTACTGTATTATTTGTAGTATGTTGAGATCTGTGTTGCTTGTGACCACAGGGAAAGCTACACCTAGATTTAACATTTAAAAAAAGTCAAGTTTGTGAACCAAAGTTGACCCAACTTTCACCTTATATTTGTTCTATGTTCTACTCCAGCAGTTCTACTCCCACTGCTGGAGAAAGCAGGACAAACTACGATGTATTAAACACTAGTCATGAATGGTGAGAGCACACACACATTTTCAGGATAGAAAAATTCAGTTGACAAGAGGGTTTTCCTAAGAGCTGCCGCCACCATTGACAGCTCACACACAGAGCCACAGTGCTGTTTTCCCAATGGAGCCTCACCCCCGCCATGTCTAGTGATGATCTAGCTGAAGGCCCTACTGTCCACTCAGACAGGACGGACTGCCACGAGAGCTAACTGAACAGCAGCAACTGCGGTCACTTCATACTTCTCAAGTAATATCTTCTTAAAGGAACGTTCTAGCAAGTAATCTTATGATGGAGGGCAACAAATCACTCTGTGGGAGAAATAAAAAGCTAACTTTATAAAACGTAAACATGGAAATTTTAGACCTGAAAAGCTAGACATATTATGTCCACTACACCACTGAGTGGAGAAAGTGTAAATACATGTTATATTGTCTATAAAAGTGGACCACATCCTCACTTGGCCCAACAGCTCCTGAAAGCTAATTAAGAATGATGAAATGAGAAATAGGAGTTTTGTGCTGAGGTGATAAAGCAGCCTTCCCTCAAAGGTCAATGAGTTTTACAGTTCTTTCTAAGGCAGACAGGGCTTTAGCTAAAGAAAACTGGGGGTGCCCCACAGTTTTTAGCTGATAACCATCCCACAAATGATTGCAGCCCTTGAGCATCGCTGCCTGGGTATGCGGTAGCTGTTTGTTTCACTGGGGAGTAATTCAAGAAGTAGTAGCACAAAGGGAATACACTGAGAAGCCCCAAACAGGTCTGGTGTCTGATTTGCACTCAAGCTCTTTAACAAGCATGCGCTGTCCTTCCCACAGTGACGGCATCACTTAGCAGCACGCATCTGCCCCACCTTCAGTGAGGTTTGCACTCCAGCATACGCATGAGCGACCCCATTCAATTTCCTTCAAAGAACGAGAGCCCAGATCTGAAAACATCTTCAGTGTCAAAACAGGGATAAAAGAAACAATACAATCTTGCCACTGTGACGATTACAGATGTGTGTGTGTGTGTGTGATAAATATGTGATGTAGCATGTGTGCAGAGGTCAGAGGTCCCCTTATAGGTGTTAGTTCTCCCCCTTTTGCCAGGTGAACCTTGGGACACGGGCCTGGTGGCAAAGGCCTTTACTAGTGCAGCCATATTGCCAGCCCTCAAACTTCCTTTTCCTTCTTTCCTTCCTTTCCAGTCCTTCCAGATTCCTAGTATTGGCTCCTCATGTGGCGGAGGGAAGAGTGCAGCCCTGTGTTAGGCCCAGTTAGGGGTCATCAGGACACGATTCCTGACAACACTCCTTAGCTTAGGCACACAGCGGTGGGATCTCTGCATGGGGAGGAGGGACTTCTGTCTTGCTCACCAGATGTACAGTTCTTTCATCCTAAAGCCCGAAACACTACTTTGACATGGCTAAAGGTTGTGACGTTGCTATAGGCCCACTCCTCTAGGTAGTTTTCATTATGAAAACACTTTCAGCTTAAAAATCCTGACTGAAGAAAGGTACACAGTCTGCTGGCCAACATTAACAGGAACCAGTCCACTCTCTGTGATCCATACCCAAAACCTCTCCTAAACAGAGTTCTCCAACTCCCCTTGCTCTCGGCAAAAATGGATAAATTGTTCATCTTTGATCTCTATTAACTGAAAATACCATTAAAACACTTTTGGACATTTTAATTTAACCTTTAAAAACATGGTGATATCACAGTAGTTGTTTAGGGGAATCATTTAATCAATAGTTTAAGAAATTGATGGCTCAGCGGTTAAGAACACTGACTGCTCTTCCTGAGGTCCTGAGTTCAATTTTCAGCAACCACATGGTGGCTCACAACCATCTGTAATGGGATCTGATGACCTCTTCTGGTGTGTCTGAAGACAGTTACAGTATACTCATATGCATTAAATAAATAAATACATCTTAAAAAAAATCTGTGCATAAATGTTCTGATCTGGTTTCTATGGCGCCATGATATTTTGCATTTTATTTGCCCAATATTCAAATAAAGCCTGGGTTAGATAATGCCTACATCTGTACCGGACTGAAGTTATTATAGCAATAACATGTTCCAGTCTATGTCTCTGATTTCAACTTGACTTAAGAATTTCTCTGTTCTCTGAGATGTTATTTCCATTTTGAAACTAGAGCTGCAAGTTCACATTCACTTGTATCAGTGACCCATGCGGGGACAAAAGGAATGACAACGGAAGCAGCAGAGAAGCCAGAGGGGGCAAGCTGGAAGCAGGGCTGGAGAGTTCTATCATTTTGCCATGGTCTAGAGAGGAGTAAGGATCCAGATCTAGCTGAGATGCAATACCACATACTAATGTTGTCTAGTGTCTTTGCTCTTCACTGAAATTAAGTCAATTCAATACAGTGATGAGGACTGATGATGAAAGGATCTGATTGGCTGCTAATGACGTCACAGGGATCACTGTGTATATTGTATAGTCAGTTGTGTGCGTGTTTGATAAATGAAAATGTGCGTGCTGGGTGTGGTGGCACACGCCTTTAGTCCCAGAACCCAGGAGGCAGAGGCAGGAGGATCTCTGTGAGGTGGAGGTCAGCCTGGTCTGTACAGACTTCCAGGGCAGCCAGGTTGACACAGTAAGACCTTTCTCAATAAATAAATAAGTAAGTAAATAAATAAATAGGAAAAAAATGAGCATCTATATTACTTAATGTGTCTTTCATCTGAAAGCAACCCTGAGCCAGGACTCTGCAGGCAGGACTCAGGAGGGACATAGCAGCTTTCTTTCTTCCTGAGCAACAGATGTGATTGACTCTGATTCTCAGACTGCACAGTAATCACACTGGGCAGCAGAACTGAACTGCAAGACCAGAGACGCAGGGAAGGAACAGGATGCCTTGAATTCCCAGCAGTAGAAAGAGAACCTCACCCTGTAGACATTTTAGTTCAGCGACTAGGAACCCATAAGGCCCAAGAAGTCAAATATATTGTTTAAAAACTGATATTAACTGAAGAGGCATCAATCTTTTGTCACATTTCTGCAATCTTCCTTTGATTGATGGTGGAGTGGAATATTTGATCCAGAGTAACAAGATTTCAGTGATTATCGCTGAATTGATATTTCAACCATATATACCTTTTGTCTTTTTAATGACACAAACTCAATTTGAACAGCATTTTCATCAGTTCTGTTTTGGGGGAGAGGGCAGGGAGCTCTGTGCTTAACTCCCCCTGAAGCAGGGTGAACGCTGGGCTCCCTGCTGGCAAGTCACGTGGTAATTAACAACCCGCTGAAGTCCTGCTCTCAGGCAGCTCCTGCATAAACCATCCCAGGAGTCTATCCAGGACATGACTTGGCAGATTGATGTCTAACTAGATTATATTGGAAAGCTTATAGAATAGGCCCACTCCTCAGTGCTTTTCTGTTTCATTCTTAAAAATTATAATGACTGGCTTTTCACACTATACAAATTATCCCACTGATTTTTTTTTAAAGTTCCAAAGTATATATTGGAAATAATTTAGCAAAAGGCTAAGACCCAACAGAAACTAACTTAAGATCTACATTTTAAGCAAGATTTTTTGCTGCTTTAATAGAGAGAGAGAAAAAAAAATACAAAGGTGATGAGCTGTCTGGTTCCACCTCACTAGTATCACACTACTTGGATACACAGTCACTGGGATGCACACTCACTGGGATGCACACTCACTGGGATGCACACTCACTGGGATGCACACTCACTGGGATGCACACTCACTGGGATGCACACTCACTGGGATGCACACTCACTGGGATGCACACTCACTGGGATGCACACTCACTGGGATGCACACTCACTGGGATGCTCCCTCACCAGGATGCACACTCACCGGGATGCACACTATCACAGCCCTCACAGCATGGACACTGCACCAGCTTCTGCAGCTTCACACAGGCCTCTCAAGTCCCTCTTGGTGGCTGGTTTTACAAAAACACTATTTTTAAGTTGGAGTTTCTGATGTTCTGGGCTAAAATGAACAGTTAACAGCAGCTTGTTACTCAAGCCCATAACTTAGGCTACAACAAAGCCGATATGAAAAATTCCCAGAGAAACATCAGGTCTGATGTAAGGCACTGTATGCTGCTCATCAAACTACACAGGCTGTGATGCCATCACCTGTGTGACCCTGTGTGAACCACCGACACCCGTTGGCCTGAATAACAGGAGAGAGGGATGAACAGCATCTACTTCACATGGCTGAACCACAAGGCATTTGACACAGCGTGGACCCGAGGTGCAGGCCTGTGGTTTGCTCTCGTTGTTTTTAGGGAACACACAAACAAATGGCACCTATGTCTGCATCTCTCTGGTCCCTAGGATCACAGCCCTGAAGGGAGTATACTCTCAGGGCATAGAATATATAGCAAGCAGTGGTAAGTTATCTTCCAGAGTTCAGTCACTTAAGTCCCATTACTAAAGACAAGCAAAGGAAACAAAGTATTAGATGTAACAAGAAAAAGGTTCGGAAGTCCAGTTACTTTCCATTTTTCCCATGGGAAACAACTGAATCTGAAAGTTGAACACAAAGTCTCTCATGCTTTACATGGAGGGAGGGCTCAGGCTATAGTTTTGCATATCCTGGGTTGCCCTTTATCCTCTATGTGTTAATGGCGCGATATCCCTCTACTGGTCTTTGACAAAAGTGAAACACAGCTCATGAACAGAACAGGACCCATGACAACTTCAGAAGGCCTGTGGTGCACACATGCACACAGCAAACGCCTGACACTCCGTTGAGGGTACTTGGCAACCCTGTTTCCACGACTGAACCTATCTTCGTACCCTGCAATGATATAGCTTCAGGTTTCATAAATGAGCCCAAATCCACAGGCACTGAAACAGTCAGTGGCTTAATGTAATGCTCCATTTATTAAGTACCACTCAGGCTATCAAGTGGCTGGCATGGCTTGCTCCAATCAAAAACAACTTCTAATCTCATCAGGCACAGGCAGAAGATCTGTATAAAACTGGGATTACAACATGAACTGCCTTAAACATATATAAACTTTCACGAGGAAACAGGCTTAGAGAACAAATTAAATCTAGAAGGATGAGAAGTCTCCTTTAAAAAGAGAAACAGGGACTAGGAAAAGACCGTAATTTATCACCAGAGAAAAGGCTAGGAGACAAAACAACTGAAGTGCTGTTCAAAATATGACTCCCACTGAGGTCAGGCTGAGGCTTGCTTGGAACTTCCTCAAGTACGCTGGCTGCGGGACACCATCTAGGCCTTTTCCTATGGGGACTCCTATCCCAAGTCAGCTTGGAACCGCAATATCTGAATATTATAACCATATATATTCATTCTGGCTTCAAACTACAGGTATTGCATGCTCGTTCAGGCTTCTATACTATATGCAGTCATTCTAGACAGGAAAGGCAACCATCACCAAATATACAGAAAACTGCCTTTCCATGCTAATTAGAAATGGCTTTCTAATTATTATTAGAAATAATAAAGACCTTCAGGAAAAATAAAAGTGTTTCCTACCTTAAACACATCAAGCTGCTGGTTGATTGTCTCGGTTTCTGTACCTACGGGGCCCTGGGACTCTTCGTGTTCTTCAGCCTTCTGGAGCAGAGTGGAGAACTCCTCCAGCTTGCAGTGGAACTCTTCCAGCTTCTCGGTGGCTCCATCCACCTGCTCCTCCCTGGTTGTCGCCCGGTCCAGCAGCTTGTTGCACTGCTTGCTCAAGGCTTCTAAGTCCCTCTTGACTCCAATGAGGTCAGGAGAGGTCTCCTCGGTGGCCAGCATCATCTTGCAGGTTCTGTTGGCGCTGTCGTTGCTCGCCATGAGGGCTTCCAGTTTCTTCAGAAAGGTCTGCATGCACGCCTTTTGCTTTCTCAGGGTTTCCGCATCTCTCCCTACCGGGGCCATGCCGTCCAGCTCATCGTCACACTCTGTAAACTGAGAGAACATCTCTCGGATGGTATTCTGGAAGTGGCCGAGACCCTGTAGCTTGGTTTCTAAGAAAGAACACTTCTCGTCCACCTGTTGGCTCAGTTCACTGTGCTCTTCAGCTAACGTCTCCGCTTGCAACAACACATCAGAGGTTCCCTTTGAGTCTGCAGCTTCTACCACGAGGTCCTGAGCAAGCCTTTTTGCTGCGTCTACCTGCTGCTTCAGGGTCTGCAGTGACTTCTGTTGAGCCTGCAGCACAGACAGGTGCTTGTTACTGTATGCCTGGGGTCCTAGGGAGTGATGGACCTCTAGCTGTTCTTTTGCATCCTGAAGCTGCCTTTTGGTGTCTTTGGAGACTTCCTGAAATTCTTTAAACTTCTGGGTCATGTTCTCCAGGGAGACTGTCTTACTTTGGAGCTGCTCAGTGACCGTGTTTACCTTTTCCATCAATAACTGATTCTCCTCTGTGACCGCTTCTTTATCTACCTCGCAGACGCTGAGCAGGCTATTGGCTGTGTTGTTCAGTAGTTCCAGCATACCAAAGTGGTGGTCCATTTCCTTCTGCAGGGACTTTAACTCGGTGATGGAACTCTCTGACTCAGTGGGATCCAGGGAGAATGTCACGTTGTCCAGGCTGTGCTGACATTTGTCTATCCACGGCCGCAGAGTCTCCACTTGCTCTCTGTACTTGAGGGCTTTTTCCAACGAGTCTTTCAATTTCTCTTCCCTTTCTTTCACCTGTTTCCTAAATCGGTCCCAGTCTGTTTTGATGGTGTTCAGCTGCAACTGTAGAGCTGCCTTCTCTGCCCCCTGTGTCTTCAATAACAGGTTTTCGCCTTCTGTAACGGTTTTCTCGTAAATGTTAGACTGCTCAGTGAAAGTTTTGCCAAAGTCTTTCTGCGAGTTAAGTAACGACTCCAAGACATCCAGCTTTGCGGATATCGGGGGAGAGTCCCTCTGCTCTTCTTTCTTGGCGTCAAGCCATGCTTGGAAATCCTTAGACATTTGCTGAAACTGGTGTGAGCTCGCACAGGCTGACTGGAGGTGCTGAACATGATTCTCTGAAAGTGAGACCAAAAGTGTATTACGATTTTTAACATTATCTATTAAAACAACAACAACAACAACAACAACAACAAAAACCTCCAGAAGGTGGTATACATTATCCTAAAGCAGACCTTTAGCACTGACTAAAAGAACTGTAAGCAAACTTGAGCTATTGACAGAGGGAAAAAGGAAACATAAATACCATTAGAGGCAGCTGGGGCAAGAAGGCAGCTATGAGGGCCATGGAAACAGGTAAAGATGAAGGTACAAGGTGTGGACACAACATACCAGGCCTGTTCTCAGACTGTCTTCTCTACATCAGAATGACCAATCAATATTAGTACAGCTCTGGACTGTCAATCACTCACTCACTTCTTCTTTTAATCATAAATATACTGGAATTATATTTTCCCCTCCCCCAACTCCTGCCAGATCCTCTTCAAATTTCTACCCATATAACTCGAGTTCTTCTCTTTCTCTCTCTAAAATAAAAATAGTAAAACAGTAAAAATTAAAATAAGCAGCTGGAAGGTGGTGGGGCGTGCCTTTGATCCTAGCCCCCAAGAGGTGGAGGCGGAGGCAGAGGCAGGCAGAAATCTGAATTCAAAGCTAGCCTGATCTATAGAGTGAGTTTTGGGACAGCCAAAGTTACACAAAGAAACCCTGCTTCAAAAATAAATAAATGGAAAAAGAAAAAGAAAAGAGGAAAATCATAAGATAAAAAACATTAAAACAATACGAAACACACACACATACAAAGGAGGCAGAGAGTGAAGGAGGGAAGAGAGAGATGGAGAGGGGAAAGAGGGAGGGGGAGAGAGAGAGAGAGAGATTGAGAGAGAGCTTGAGATTGATCGATCTATCTACGGAGCCTGTTTTGTGTAGACCAACTGTGTGCAGCCATGGGTCCTCCCCTAGAGTGCTGCTAATCCTCAGTAACACCGCCCAGGTAGACAGCTGATTTCCTCCTCCCAGCTGGAATCAACTGCAAATGGCTTCTTGGTTAGGGTGGAGCTTTGTGTCCATTCCCCCTTCTTCTTTGTTTTTTAATATTTATTTATTTATTTATTTATTTATTTATTTATTTATTATATGTAAGTACACTGTAGCTGTCTTCAGACACTCCAGAGAGAGCATCAGATTTCGTTACAGATGGTTGTGAGCCACCATGTGGTTGCTGGGATTTGAACTCATGACCTATGGAAGAGCAGTCGGTGCTCTTAACCGCTGAGCCATCTCACCAGCCCATTTCCCCTTCTTAATACTGCGATTTTGTCTGGTTTGAACCTGTGGGCTATCAGTAGCCCGCTTCACACAAATACAACCCCCATCCCACTTGACCTTGCCATGTTCTGGGGGTTTACGTCATTTGCCAGGAACTTCCCACTCTGGTCAAACTAGGACACCGCCCATGCAGGTTTTATGTACTACACTATACCATCTGGGTGCCAAACAAGTCTCAAATGGTTGCTGTAATCAATATAAAAACAGAGCCAATTAAAAAATAAATCAGATACGACCAGAGGCAAGGGCTAGACACCATTAGGACTTCTGAAATGGAACAGACCAGCGAGCCCTGTCCTTCTTCCGAAATTCCCTGCATCCTTCCCTTTGCATTTAAAAAGTGCCGGCCTGTTCGTCACAGAATTATCACTACATGTGAGAGAGGAACACAGATATCTACACATTTCTCCACAAAACCTTTCTGTGACACATCATACAAAGCAATAGTAGGAGGAAAGGACAGGAAGCCTTTAAAATAACTATGTGTCTGTTTTTCTGATGAAAAAAAGACAGTGTAACACAGCAAAGGTGTTTTCACATTTGAAAAGAAAAAAAGCAACTGGGGACAGAGTTAAAGCATTTGCCCTGTATGGACCATTTGTGTAGAACGTCTAGACTGCCACAGAACTGCTTTCTGTGCTCTGTGCAGGCACAAATTATCACCAAGAACTCGGAAACAGCAGGACGGGGTGCTGACTTCTGACCAGGAAATAGGTATGTAAAAAGAGAGGCCAACCTGTCTTCTGCTCAATATCCTTAAACGACTTTAAGATGCCTTCTAGTTGTCTGCTCAGTTCTGCTTTCAAGTACTCCTCTTTGACCAGCGCCGACAGGTCCTCACAGACCTCCTGGGCCTCCTTGATCTTCGGTGTCTGCTGCTCGATTTCCTGCTTCAGCCTCTGGGCTGCCTCCAGTTGTTGGTTCACGGCATCCGGCAGTGCGCCCGAGGTGAGGCCGCTGCTGAGCTTGTCATCCAGCTCAGTCAGGGTACCCGAGAGACTTCTCAGCAGGCTCTGGTATTGCGTGCTTTTGACGATAGCCTGGTCAATCCACTCGCATCTGTCCCTCAGTTGTCCTGTTAGGTTGTCCCACTTCTGGGTCACAGCTTCCAGTTGCTCGTTCACAATCCCATGTAAAGAAGGGTCTTCCCCAGGCCTGCTCAGAATGCCCTGGCCAGCCGCTGTGAACTGTTCATACTGAGATTTCCGGGTGTCGAACTCTTGCAGCAGAATCTAGGTTAACCATGGAAAATAAACAAAGGGTTGAATAATGAATTACAGAAAACATAAATTCATTCATTCATTGTATATGAGCACACTGTTGCTCTCTTCAGACACACCAGAAGAAGTCATCAGATCTCATTACAGACGGTTTTGAGTCACCATGTGATTGCTGGGAACTGAACCAGGCCCTCTGGAAGAGCAGCCAGTGCTCTTAACCACTGGGCCATCTCTCCAGCCCCAGCAAACAGACATTTAAGCATGCAAATACAGAGAAATGGCATTCACTTCTCTACTGTGTCTGGAATTCTGTTTTAATGTTTTCCTACTTTTTTGGGGACAGTGAGGTTAAACTAATTTAAAGACCCTCGGTGCTTCACAGTAAACAACTTGTTAAAAGATAACACCGTCTTCCGAACGGTAAAGAAAATGCTATTAGCTCTAGCCCAGGCAAATGCTCCTTCACGGGAGACACTGTGACTGGGCTCACGCCGCCGCTGCCATGGTTAACCTTGCCTGGATCATACTTTTCTCTTCATTACCTTACACTCCCGAGTCTACAGTGAAGGAAACGCAGCAGCGGTAACTGTTTATTACGCTCAGGTGCGTAGGCTTATACGGTTTTGTTTTTAACAGTTACAATATTTATTATACAAGTTTTAGACATAAAATCTTATTGCTCAGAATGTCAACAGAAGTGGCCCTGAGGTGCCTCCTTGTGGTGTACGCAATCTTCTACTTATATTTTATCTATTTTCTGTATTTGTTTACCTATTCATTTCAGACTCCTACGACTACAAGCAAATATTTGTCCAGACATTTCCTTTTCATCTGTTTCATCTTGGCTCTCCTTATATTATGAATTTACGAACTGGATACACAGACCTTAAACCGCTGCGTCCTGGCTACACGTCTGACGGAAACGAGATGCTCTTCCCGCTGAGGCCTCTGCTCGCCACGTAGAAACACAGCTGAAACCACCCCAGACCTCGAGCTACTGGGCCCGACTCTGGTGTGGTGGGTGTTCTCTCCCGTGTGGGCTGCCCCGATGACTAAGATTTACCTAACGTGCCTGGTCCCTCTGCTCCCTCCATCCTGTCCTTGCCTTCCGCTCAGGACTGTACTGGGCGAGTCTTACAAGTCTCCATCAGAATAAATGAGGCCTCAAAGGATAATTTATGAACAATACCAAGTGTAACCAGCATCAGCGTCACTTGGCCGATCCACTCATCCTTCGGAGACCTGTGGTCGGTTTAGTGGGCCCGCAACAACCACACGTGGAGGGAGGGTCTGCCCCACATGCTGGCTCAGGGAGACCACGCCTGGTGGCTACCTCACCGCTGCAGCTCTCTGAAACCCCTGCTTCAGACAACGAGTCCCCCAGTAAGAAGGTCGCGCTAACGTGTTTACACTGCAAACATTTGCCTTGCAGACGTCAAGGGGCCGCATCCCGGCTGTTGCTCCGGCAACACTCACCTGGACCTGCTGCTTCTGTGTGTTCAACATGTTTGGGTCAATGGACAAGGGCCCGAGCACGCTGACCATCAGCTCCTTCTCCACGAGCCACTGTTTTAACTGGGCCTCTGTGGTCTGGAACTGGGTTAGGTTATTGGAGGACTCTTCCAGCTTTTGTTGCCTGTCCACGGTTAACTGGTTGAGCTCTTGCCACTTAGTGTCTGAAAACAAGAAAAAGGACCAAGCTGCTATTTCTTTTCTTTTCTTCATTTAATATCACGATTGGAAAACTGTAACTATGTATTCAAAACAACATATAATAGATGGCATTCCTTTTGTTCCCTTTGTTAGAATGTAAACCTAGGGCCTTGGTACTAGGCAAGCATGACCCATAAGCTACATCTCTAGCTTGTTCACGTCTGGTAACCCTCCTTCCTATTAATTCTAACTTAAGAGAAGTACTTGTGTGAGATGATACATGGACTACGTGTTAGATCATGAACCCGCCATAATAAGATGCCGGTCGCTGTGAGATGCAGTCTGGAGAAATCAGCCATGATGACCTCTACTTTGTGCCTTGACCTCAGTAGGGTTGGATTGGATGGGATTGCAGGGGGAGTGAGTGGGGAGAGCAAGCCCCAGAGCATAAAACTATAGTAGTCAAAATACACCCTCTCTGCAGGGCTCTGTCTCCGAAGGCTTGCTTCCCTGCCATGCTGTGCACAGCAGCTCTCAGAATGCCTACCGCGCTCTCCTATCTCAAGGCCCAGCCATGCAATGTGGGTTTCCCTATCTGTTAGGATGCACGGTTCCTCCTAATGGTGTCCCTCCCGCCTCAAGGCCTGACGATGCCCTCCATGGTCCTGAGGTCTCTTTCCTAATAATGCTCATTCTATAGGATGATAGGCCGCAGCTTCCTTCTCGACAACCGAACCCAACCTCTGTTTCATGCCTCGCTGTAGCACTCTCCATCTAGTAATTGTGTATTAACTCATGTATAAGTAAAACAGACCTGACCCTCAGGTTCCTGTCAGCTTGCACTCTTTCTAAAAGTCCTTATATAGTTAATACATTGTGCCATATGCGTGTGCACTCACTCGTACATGGATTTACTGGGCGTTGGACCTAGGGCTTTGTGAATATCAGGCAAGTTCTTCATTACTGATCAATACTACAACCTCAAATTAAAATAAAAAAAATCCTCAATTATTTCTAGGCAAATGGCTTCCATCTTTGAATATTTACCCTCAAGCACTCTATAAAATTCACTCAGCATCAACCAACTGTTGCAAAGCTACAGCATGAAATCTCAGTGGCTCTGAGAAAGGACAAGTCTAGCCTTGTGACTGTGGCCGGACACTGACTTCTAGAAAGTTCACACTTGAGAACTGGACAGTGAAGTGGCAAAGAAAAATCACACAGAAAAAAAAAAATCCCAACCCCCTCCTTGTGTTTTAAAAGTCTGTGATTTCGTGTTGTACTGCATTCAGAACGACCAAAGGGAACATCCATTTTATTCCTCTGAACACTGATCAAGTATCTGTTCCTCTTTTTCTATTTTTTCCAAGGTTTTCCTCTTTTCCTTTTCACTGAGATGTAGCAATTCAGAATGACTTTAAAAAGGGATTTTAATTCTCTCTCTCTCTCTCTCTCTCTCTCTGTCTCTCACTTTGTGTGTGTGTGTGTGTGTGTGCACACGCACATGCATGAGCACACATATATGTTATGTGAATGGGAGTGCAGGTGCCCTTAGAGGCCAGAAGTGCTAAATTCTCCTGGGGCTGGGGTTATAGGTGGTTGGAGCTGCCCGGTTTGGGTGCTAAGAACTGAGCTCAGGTCCTCTGCAAGAGCAGTATCTACCCCTAACCACTAAGCATCCAGAATGACTCTGGACTGCCTGCGGGAACCACGAGTTGGCTTGGCCTGGCTGCCTTGAGAGGCACGAGTCACAGGTTTTTCAGGTTACAGTACGTGCCTCCTGGGGCGCAATGCGCCTTCCTGTTCTAGACAGACCAATGCCCTCCCTCAGGCAGTGAGCATTCAGGCTGCTTTGTGTTTCTCTGTGTGTTCCCTCAGGAGTCAAGGAAGCATGGAGACTTGACAGGACAATGGATCTTGGATATTAATCTTCCATACCCTGTTTAACTTGCAGACTCCATTGTAATCCTGGTAAGTACAACTGTATCGATCCTGGCAATTGTCATTATATTCTGATTCTGATAGGACAAGTCTTACTGCTCTCAATAAAATTGTCAGGCTTGTTCTGGCCCGTCCAATCCCACCCTGGTTTCATTCCTTGTGGATCTATGAGGTGACCTCAGCCTGGTAAGTAAGTACAGGCACTTACTATGGCCCTCTGACCTCGCCTGCCACGTCGCCACGGCTTTAAGACCATCTTTGATATGCTCAGTGCTGCTCTCTGCTATGGCCCACACCCAACCACGGTGCTGTATAACCACCTGG
This sequence comes from Mus caroli, assembly GCF_978045245.1. Lineage (NCBI taxonomy): Eukaryota > Metazoa > Chordata > Mammalia > Rodentia > Muridae > Mus > Mus caroli. The sequence goes on along the minus strand of NW_028227256.1, from coordinate 31,162,177 downwards.
GCGGATTGTTAACACACACTGGCCTGATGCAGGAGGAGGTCTGTAGTAGGGTTTTGCAAGTTCAGATTTCTAACTAGTTCCCAGGGGATACAGCAGTCTATGTGGATGCAAAAACTTCAGACCTAGTTTGGCAGTCTTGTAATTCCCTGCCCTCCCTGCTGCCCCACCTCTTATTTCTCAGCTGCGAGCCATTTGGTTCTAAATAATTTCCTTTAGAAACGATCATTTAAAAAACATACCAGTTTCCTATTCAGATCCTTTATTAATAACTTCCTGTCCTCTAGATGGTAAGATCTGAAAGCTAAAAGCTTAGGTCTTGTCATAATCTGACCCCGGAGCACTCATCCTGTGGCAGGCGTTTATACTGAGATCAAACGTTTAATATTCTCCCCAAAGCAGCATGTGTCCATGTAAGCCACACCTGGGCACCTTCGTGTGACATCTCCTATCCCTGACATTCATTCCCAGCCCCCTGGGATCTTACCCTCAGCCAGGAAGCCTTCTTGCTCGCCTAGGTTCCACAGAGCAAACCTCTTGAGGTGCAACATTAGTTATCAGAGCATGGCGACAAGCACTGAAGCCCACCTATCGCCTCACAAACAGTAACTGCTTAGTGTGGCTGGTCTATTTCAGAGATGACATGTGTTTTAATGTGTGTGTGAACACGTGTGTGCTCACATGCATGTGCATATACACGTGGAAGCTGGAGGACAACCCTAGCTGCTGTCCCTGGAGCTGTACTGTATGCTTTTGCTTGTTTTGTTTTCATCTATGAGATGGCGTCTCTCACTGGCCTGGTACTTGCCAAGTAGGCTAGGCTGTCCAGATGGCCAAGGGTCTGTTTCTGCCTCCCCTGCACTGGGACTGCAAGCCTGTGCTGCCATGTCAATCGCTTCTGCATGGCTTCTGGGACAGAACTGTCCTGATGCTGCTAAGTTAGGCAAGCACTTTACTGAGTGAGCTGTTTCACAAGCCCCGAGAGGTTTGTGTGTTTGTCGCCTGGCACAGTATACTAAAGGACAGTCTTTAATAGGACATAGTAAGGGGCTTTTATTTAATGGCGTTCCTCTGTAGGAGAAGTTCCAATCCTATATAATCTGGGGTAGAGAAGCATCAAAAGCCCCTGTAGGGTGGAGGCTCTGTAGGAAACGCACACCCTTCAGTCCCACCTCTTCTCTCAAACATCTGACCATACTCGAAAGTAATTCTGATAGCCCTAGGAGAGTCACTGACGTAAGGGAAATCCCTCACGATGCAGGGGGATTCTTGAGTCAGATTCTGTCTGCCTCTGAACATTAGGAACACTTAAGTTGTTTCTAAGCTTACGGTGCCAAAAAAATGATGGGAAGAAGGTTTGAAATAACTACAGTGAAATAATTGAAAGTCAAGCCATTCCAAGGACCAACGGAATCCACTTCACACTGTGCATGCTGCGGCTCCTACCTAGACATACCTAAACTTACTGAAACCTCCAAATGACAGAGTAAAGTAGGAAACTTACTTTCTTAGTCTTTTTATCTCACAAACTGAAGGAAATTCTGTACCTACGAGCAGTTTATACAAAGACAGGATAGGAGGGGAGGCCCCGTATTCTTTCAACACTGGCTTGAGAGAAAGAAGAGCTGAGAGGACAGAAGCCCCAGAAGTGACCTCACAGAGGAGATGGGCGCTTGCCCTTTCCGGATGAATGAAAGAAAATCCATGAGCATAAAGCGAATGAAAGAAAATAAACACTAATGAAAACATTACTCGGTGCATAGCATTTCATTACCAACTATGAACCTTCTTCATCAAAACAGGTGAGTGACAGCTCTCAGAACAAACCCCATGATCTTGAATACTTAAAAAAAAAAAAAAGATTCTGAAATGTTTAACAGAAATCCAAAAGCACACAAGACTCCTGGATGCTTTCTGAAGAGCACTCAGTTGGCCACGAAAGCAGCCAAGCACCCGTGAGCCCGAGCGTGCGGATGGACTCACCCATCTCTGCCAGCGCCTGCTTCCAGGACGGGGCCTCGGGAGCCTCTGGGTTCTCTTCCAGAAGCTCTGACAGTTTGTCTTTTAATTCTTGCACTTTGTTTACATTTTGCTTCAGTTCTGCCTCAAATGACTAACAAGGGAAAAAAAAAACACTAATTAACTACACAAAAAATATGGCATCAAAAGAGAAAAAGCGTTTCTTCTCTGGAACTCTGGAATGACCCAGAAAGGACTCCCCCCCTCACTGCCCCCCACGTCAAATGCTGGAGTGGGCAAGGACCTGGGTTATGTAGCTGATAATTCTTATTTTTCCCCCCTTGGCCATCTTCAATTGTGAGATACAGAAACCCCACAGAGGAACACTCTATGGATGTAATGACTGCCGTCTGTAATTTCCTGCTTTCAAACGACGCTGGGCCAAGGTAAGCTGCTCTCAATGAGGCTAACTGAGAAGCAAATCAGCCCTGGTAAAGGCCTCCAGAATTTGAAACTCTACTCGAGATTCCACATGGCAGAATTCAAGTACAGGTTGGTAATTTGCCCAAATTTTTGTCATCACGGTGAGAAACTACTTTCCTAATCTTGGCAGTACAGAAGTGCTGTCCATCAAAGAGGACGGTGTTTGCCGTCCCGTTTTATAGTAGACAGGACAGACACTTGATATATTTAGTCCGTAACTAAATCTTTCCCAAAAGTTGACTAGTTAATATCGGAGATTTAAGCTGACTTAAAGTCGGCAAAGTTACTCATACCCTACCGTTTACTCCTTTTTATAATGTCAGAGGGCTGGAAAAGTGACAATTTGTTGCCCCAATGTACTGAAAGACTGATTTTAACAAAACAGTCATTATTTGATGAAGGTCCAGGGAGAAAACAGAACCAAGCTCATGGCCCCCAGGGCTGCTCTGGCTAAGTCCATTCAGTGCGCCTTCCTGCCCTGTACCCAGCCTACCTTGTTCTGCTCCACTTGCAGCTTCACAGACTCAGTGTCTGCAGGTGTAGGTGTCTGGCGCCACCTGCTGGCCGTCTTGTTCATCTTCTGTAACCACTGCATCATTGCACTGGACTCTTCCTGAGCCTTTTGCAATTTGGAGAGCTTAGTGTTCAGTTCAACTATTTTATCCTTGAGTAAGAGGCCCAGGTCTTCGTAACTGTGGCTTATGTCAGTCATGTCCTTCTTAATAGATGTTAAACCTACAAGCAGGAAGAAAAGTACACGAATGCACGCTGAGGCTTTCGGAGAGGAGCCATAGCATTAGATTGATTGATTGTACATAGCGTTTTCTTCTATTTTGTCACTGTTAAGCCTGCTACGATGAAGCACAGACTTTTTAGGATAGAAAGATGGGGTCATACTGCAAGTTAATAACAAACAACTCAGGAGCATTGTGTAACTGTAAAACATAAGAGGTAGCATGATGAGATTGTAAGCTTAAACATAACAGATTTCTTGGGTACCAAACAGCAAATGAACAGGAAGGAAATAAAACCAAGTCCCAAAGTGAAACGCCAAAGGTTCATTTATCTCAGATGGACAGTTATATCAACATATTCACGGACACGGTGACCATCTCAACTCAAGTTTACGATCTCAACAAAACTACTGCCCTCTAAAACACCAAACTCCATTAATCACTCGCCAGACAGGGTTACTAGTCACCTTTATTTGCCAAGAAATCCTGAGTATTTGTGTCTGTTCCTTCACCATTTAGTATTACTCCACCTGCAACAAAACAAAACAACAACAAAAAAACAATGAACAAACAAAACAAACAATGAAGTAACTTTAGATTGCCCTAGTACTTCTACCTATAGGTGGCATTAAACGAACCGCCACTGCTCATTCGTACAATAGTGACTCGCTGTCTTACTTTCTACTGTTCATAAATTAATCAAAAGCTGATTCCCAAATTAAACAGCTAAGATGTTTTATGCTAACGTCATCTTAATGATAAAGCTGGGGGTAAAGGTCCCCAGCACCTATGTATTAAAGAAAGCAGAGCAACTGAGAAGAAAATGTCTGCTTGGCCTAATGACTGTGTATCATCTGTGGCAGCGTACACAACATAACCACAGGGCCAATGAAGGCAGAATGATTTAAAAAGAGACGAGGGAAACGTCTGAAGGTAAAAGCCAAAACAAAAGTCTGTTTCTAAGTCCACATATGCTGACACAGAGAACACAGGGTAGGTAGTGCGTGGGCCTAGAGGACTCCTCTCCTGAATTTAGATGCCAGCTGTGCTAAGTATCAGCTGTGTGCCTGAAGAGGAATGAATGAAGCTGATGGGTACCATGGCAGCTACCCTGTGAAACGCCATGGGAACCAGACATAGCTAACCCATTACCTACCAATCAGATCCTCCTGAGTGAGTCGTAATAGCTATTTGTCCTATATTATCATAACTATCTGGGATTGGCACGTCTTCATAACCACAGTGTTAATAAAATCCAACGTTCTCATGCTAGCACCCACTGGCTGCCTATCAAAGGAGAGAGATGCCCATGCAAGAGCAACCATAGAAACATTTAAACATCTGAATTCTTCCTCCCCCCTCTCATGCATGTACGAGCGCGAGAGTGTACAAACACACACACACACACACACACACACACACACACACACGCATGCGCAGATGTATGCACAAGGCATTTTACAAGGAACAGAAAGCATCCTAGGCTCTCCAAACTAATTGTTAAACGTCAAGCAGAGAATACCAAGCAAGAGTACAGATTTTATTCCAGATATAAAGGAGATGGGAGGAACTAAGATAAATCAAAGACAATAGAATTCCTCTTCTTAAGAAAAAAAAAAAAGAGATCAACTTGACATCTCAGGCAATCTGATTAGGGCAGACATGAGGGAGCATTGTGGCATATACAATATGGGCATTGCTTGAAAAGGGAGCAACAGAGTGGAAAAAATGGCTGTTTGAGAGAAGCGCACATGGGTGTCACTCACAATGGGACAGCTGGAGGCCTGGTCAGACTAGATAAACCAGAGGACACACAATGGAGATAGGAGGGTGGCCTTCTATCTATTCCTCAACTTAAACAAAATAAAACGCCCCCGTAAATATTCCTTTCCAAAACACTATATGTGTATTAAGTTAACTTGGGAACCAGCATTTATACACAACTCTGGTCTTTGGCTGAGAAGAGCTGGGTCAGCCAGGGCTGAGGCTGAGATGTGAGCTTACTGGTGAACAGGCTGCAAAATCAAAAGCTTTGGGAACCATGTACAAACAAGCAGGCAGACAAAAGGCGAGCTTGCCTCATAGACAAGAGCCCACACCCTTGCCTCTTCTTTACCAGGAAACCAAATCTCTTTCCTTACTACATAGTATATTGAAAAGAGACATAGCTCAAAAAGAGCTTCACTATCTCCCCTTAAATAAATAGACATTTTGCCTGACAGATTAGGGGGGGGGGGTGTATGTGTGTATATACATATTCCTATGCTTGTGGCTGCACATGTACAGGTGTGTGCTATGCATGTGTCTGCTCCTGCACGTGGTGGCCCATCCTGGATGCTTGCTATCTTCCAAAATCAGTTTTCACTTTACTTTCTGAGGTATGGCCCCTCACCAAACCAGAGGGTCAAGGATTTGGTGAGTCCAGCTCGCCAGCCCACTTGGAGGAGTTCCTGTCTCTGCCTCCTGAGGGCTGTGGTTACAGCTAGGGCACCATGCTCAGTCGTGTGGGTCCCGGAGATTCAGACGCCCATCCTTATGCCTGCACACATGGATCTGCAGAGTCATCTCCCCAATTCCGTGACAGATTTCAGTGTGCCTTTAAAAGTCACCTGCCTGACCTCTTTTACTTTGTATTCTTGAGGTGATCTTTTTTTTTTTTAATTTAATTAATTTCAAATACACAAAAGGACCGTGGGAGATCAAATTCTTACAGATTAGTCATGAAAACAAAGCGCATACCTGATTTGGCTGCGGCTATGGCCTTTGCAGGGCTGATCAATGCACTCAGCAGGTTACATAGTGAGACACCACTGTTGTTTGCTTTGTGAATTTCTGGTGCTTTCAGATTCCACTTTTCTTGTAATTTCTTTAAACACAAAAACACATTATATTTCAGTCTTCCCAGTATCTTCAAAGTTGTACATTACAATTGAACTTCTTAAGCATATTTTAAAGCAACAATGACTGCGGGCCCAGGTGACTGTTAACACTGTTGGCAGAGAACAGGCAAAGCCCATTCTGTGTTCTGCCCCCAGCCACAGTGGGAGGCAGGCTGTGTCCTGGCGCCACGGGAACGTTCTAGAGTAACTGTCAACTGTAAGTCTGTAGGGCTATCCCAGGTGCGGCTACATCATAAGTAACAGGACAATAAAAACAAGACACGGGTGTACAAAATTCCACCTCACGTCGAGTTGAACTCCCGACATTTCAAGGAAGTCTTAGAGCTACACGATTTCACTGAGAAAATCTGACACAATCAGCCATAGGGTTTATGACTTAAGTCAGACAACAAAATACTTATACACTACTCATGCAAGAGATTCAAATAACTTGTCTTCCAGTACTGGTTAGACCTTGCACATGAAGACAAGGGTCTCTTTCTTACTGCTTGGAGAGAAGGTATAAAAAAATGGAAATTAAATTGAAATTTGATAAAGAAGGAAACTTCAATATTAGGGGGACTAAGGATGCACTATACATATTTTTTTATATAAATTGAGTTAACAAAAAGATTATGTAATTCCTTGATTATGTAATTTCCACAGATCCTATTGGGCATTTGTGAGACCAGTTTGCTTGATTTTAGACTAAAGGACCGCATGCTTAATTACTAACACAGGCAAGCAGAAGTTAGTATTAGGTCTGATGAGCCACCTTGGTTTCTTCCAGAGATTTTCTCAAGTCCTCTGCGCCAAGAGAAGGCTTCACAACGGGAACCTGCTTGGTTGTCTCTTTTATCCATGTTTTCAGTGACTGAGCGAGGGTTTGAAAAGCACTCAGCTGCTCCTGACAAGAACTTAGAGCGTCTTTCCTAATGAACAAAAAGGAACCAGAAGTCAAGCTGCAAAGCCAGATGCTTCAAAAGGCCGACTGTTAACCAGCGGTCAATACTCCCGAATCCGGCTCAACTTTAGCAACCATTTTCAATGCACCGCGCAGCTCTTGGGTACCAGGCTGATGTGTTCTTATGTGGTGAATGAAATCAGCTAAGTACCTACTTGTTGATTCCTGAAGCAAAGCTCATAGAGAGGGAACAGTCAAGAAATATGTAACTCTCACACAACAGTACTCTCTAATACTACATAAACTCTAACGACTTTGGCAGGTCTGTTTTCTACAATGTTCAGTGCCAGCAGGCAAAGAGCCAGAAAACACATGTATACACTGCTGACTGAGGAGAACACGGGTCATGTTAAAGGATGTCTTAACTTGGCACTTTGGAAAGATGACATTTCCACCTCTCCAAAGAGATGTAGTCCAGTGACTGGAGTTTTAACAGGTGCTTACTCACCCCAACACATAAGAAGCTCCCATGTAAACCCCACGGGCCTTTCTATATGGCAAGCATAGGCCCTATGGAGACCGTTACACTTGACGTGTGAATGGCTTCTGTGTGCACCTGACCTATGTGCTGGAAATAAGGATGTATTTCAGCTGGACAAACTACTGGTGACCACATGGTGTTAATGATTTAATAGTCTACCCATTACCTGGATTTAAAATTGGAATGGACAACCTAGATTATGTAAGACAGCCAAGAACACGTCTTCTGAGGTGGGTTCAGAAAGAGAACCCAGAAGTTTTAGGTAGAGCCGGGCGTGGTGGCACACGCCTTTAATCCCAGCACTCGGGAGGCAGAGGCAGGCAGATTTCTGAGTTCGAGGCCAGCCTGGTCTACAAAGTGAGTTCCAGGACAGCCAGAGCTATAAAGAGAAACCCTGTCTCGAAAAACCAAAAAAAAAAAAAAAAAAAAAAGAAGTTTTAGGTAGAGAATTCTAAGGAAGTATAACTAGATGAGAGATAAATGACCATGCTAAAACATCTTTTGGGGGCTCTTTCATTCATAAAAATCAGATGTGTGTTCTAAACATGATACGGAAAAATATGAAGGCACAGAATAGAATCACATTGAGTCAAAGGTCAGAACTGGGCCACTGCCTTATTCTTTGGGGCTCACTCACTAATTGAAGAAGTAAGTGGTCATATTTTTTTAAATTTTATTTATATGAGCCCACTGTTGCTGTCTTCAGACACACCAGAAGAGCCATCATGTGGTTGCTGGGAATTGAACTCAGGATCTCGGAGTTCATCTTACCAGCACCATCATGCTCACAGGATGTTCCCACTTTTACATAAGTAGCGTTTTCCGTTTCCCACCTTGGCATTTTAGCCAATAGTAAACTAATGTTTTTGTTATTGTGTTTTGCTTTTAAAGATGGTCTTACTTCAGACCAGAGTAGGGCCTCAAACTCTCTGTAATCCCCTTTCAGCCTCCTAACTATATTTAATGCACAGATCCACCAACAGTCTGAGACTCCACCTCAGTCATAGGCTTACATATATATATATAGGCAACCCAGCTGCTGAGTACCAGAGTGGGATAAAACACATTGTCTTAGAGAGGGACTTACTTTTCTTGGATAGTATCTTCCATTTCTTTGAATTTCTTTGACAAGTTATTAGTTTTCTCAAACACCAGAGCTTTGTCCCCTGGTAAGCCATGGCTGGATATCTCTTTCAGGAGGCTGTGCAAAGCTTCGAGATCTTTCCTGTGTTCTAAGAATTTAGCAGTTGATTCCTGCAAAGCATTGACATCAGTCAGTATAAACATTGCCAGATCTTAGAACCACAAACCCACCAGCATGTTCTGCATGCAAGGAGAACAGCTCAGGCATCTACTACCTGGCACTTCACAGACTGTGAATGTACAGCAGGGTACGGGGACTTTACTCTGTGCTTTTGTTATCTCTGTGGATTGAGCATGTTCAAGGATAGTTGTAACAGCTATGACACATGTGGTAAATGGTTTGTTTCTATTCAGCAGGGAAATGATTCACAGAGAGACAAATAACAGCAGCTAAGATTGTTGATAAAATGCACAAGCTTGTCTTAACCAGTCCACACTCTTGGCAGTGTACCCACTGAGGAATACACACCTGCATATGCTGAGACAGCTCCGGAACATCCTTTCCTGGCATGTCCACCTCGGTGAGCGCCTGGCTCTGTGTCTCTAGAAACGTCTGGAGCTTTTCTGAGAGCTTCTCAAACTGCTCTACTTTGGCCTTTAGCTCCACCATCTTGGCAAGCTTTTCCTTGTGTTTCTGACTTGCTTCGGAAAAGCGAGCAGACAGGTCCTTCATTTTCGCTTGCAGTGAGGAAGCCGTGGACGGGTCTGTCGTCTCTATAAATGTCTTCACCTTTTCGTTCATGGCATTTATGCTGCTTTGACGACCCGTAATATCCTGCTCCAGCATCTGAAATACAGCAATTGCGGCATATGTTTCCTAATGACGATTACAAATAAAGCCGCTGAGTTTTGATTCTTCACAGCAACGTAAGCTTGGACAACCCATGACTGAAATGGTTAACAGTTGGAAATAAGTGACATGTGTGGTTTTCCTCTCAAGGCAGCCAATCCCAAAGCTCTTCATGGGAGTGTGGAGAACAGCTGGATAGCTGTTGAAAAGGGCAGGGGCTGATTGCCACCCGGCAACCCATTGGGATCTAAGACAGCCTGGGGATTAGCCATGCTCTTAATTTTTAAAAGACTTGGCAACAGCAAGATTGATCTGATGGACCCCATGAGCAGCTGCCCGAAGCAGTGATAAACAAGGTTAGATACAATGTAGCTTTAAACTCTCCTTAGTGAATAATGACAAGTTTATAAAGCCCTTTTCAGGCACTGTCAAAAAATTTACATATTCATCTGTCCAAGCACTGCTGGCTTGGACAGCACTGCTGTCCAAGCACTGCTGTATTCAGAAGCTGCCGTCTTTGTCTCTAAGACTACCTATTCCTGAAGATAAACAGCTTGCTATCAAGTGCAAGCGGAACTGTCCCCTTTAGCAAAGGTCACTCACGGTGTCTTTACTGATGAGATCCTGGAGCGCTGTGGAGTTTAGTGGCACTTGACCTGGCTTGACCAGGGAGCTTTCCACACTTCCCATCCAGTCCAGCATCTCATCCAAAGCGTCCTGCACACTCAGGGAGCGGGTCAGAGTGATCTGAAGCTTTTCGTTCCGTTCGTTCACACACTTGGACAGATCATCGTATCTCCCGACAATGTCATCTGCTCCACACAGACAGGGGAACAGGAAGCACAGAGTTCTACTTGCCCAGTTCTTTTTTCAAATGCACTTTACAATGAACAAATTCAGTCTCCACAGAACAAAGCATAGATGATACATTTCCAATGAATAATTAGGGCAGGTATAACGTTTATATAAAGACAGGAATTGGGTGGATAATAAAATAGTTTTTAAAAAAAATTCACGGGCCTGTCATTTGCATCGGTAAAGATTTTTAGATGCATACACATTTGGAGTGCCCCAGAGAGATGAAAGAAAGGTCTAAATGGTGGGTCACTGCAGTCACTACTGTGTCTCAGCCTGATCTGTCAACACTTATTGTTAACTGCCAGGGGTGGGGAGTGACAGTCTCAGAGACAATTCGGTCACATGACAGTCACGGTCAGCTTCTGTCATAATCAGAGAGAGACCTCCAATGCACAGTAGTAAGAAGATGCAAATGTACCAGGGAAACAGGGTGGTAACAGCACAGATCCACTAAAGCTATGGTCAGGACTTACTTACGCGCTCACTAGTAGACAAAAGGGGAAAATGAGTTTGACAGAACCATCTAACTCCTGTGATATGACTTTACTTCCAATGCTAAAGATTTAAGATGAAAAAAACAAACAAAACCCCCCACGCCATGTCTAAAGACTGCTGCTATTACATTTCTGCCTCTCTCTGGAAGACGATTTGATTTCTATCATGATTTTTTTTTATAAAACCTTTTATTATACAAAGACTCAGAAAAGCACACGAGTTATTTCTGAAGGTTGAGCGGAACACAACGTGGAGCACAACCCTAGTAGTTACAACTCCTTACTCGAGTCCCCTTAGAGGCTTGTGCTTGGTCTGTGCCCCATGACTCGACAGCAAAATGACTGAAGCTGTTGCTTAACAGTGTCTCACTGAACTGGAAAGCTCATGTGACCGAGACAGTCATGGCCCTTTGGCTACATACAACGACACCCACGAGAAAGCCGCACGGAGAGAGGGCCTGCTTTTCATATGCACCAGGAGACTACAAGCAGAGGAAGCAAGGCTCAGCTTCAGGTATGACCCCTAACTCATGTATTATATGACGAGAGTTATTGGTGACCTGTTTCACCATGACATAGGTTTACCATGCCAAAACAAGAAACCATTTTCACGTTGACTTTCCACACTATACCCATGTATTTAGTTAGGTCTAAGGCCTAACATGGTGGTATTTGAAGATGAGGGGTTTGGAATCATGGGGGGTGTGAGTGTGTGTGTGTGTGTGTTTTGATCAGTTCCTTGTATAAAATTTTAATCATTTGAAATAAAAATTATTAGAAAAATCTCTGTTGTAGTATTTGTCTCTTGGCCCCAGTTCCTAACGCAGAGTTCTTAAATGTTTTAGCAATTCCTTCATCAGTTCAAGGCTAGCCTGGGATACATGCAAGCTCTTGTTGTTTTTATTTATTTTTTAAATCAACAAACAATCCAAATATGCATTTTTAGAAGTTATTGTTTTTCTTAGAAATAAACACAAGATCTTATGGAAATGCCTCTGTATCCTACATCGTTTCACACACTCCTACCCAATGCTGCCAGAGAGAAGCTTTACGTCATTGCTGTAACCTATGAAATAACGAACATTTAACAGCAGGAAAGGCCAAGTGTGGCAGCTCATGCCTGAAGTCTAGCTTTCAGAGGCTAAGGATTGCCGTGAGTTCAAGGCCAGCAGGGAGTCCACAGTTACTCTCAGGCCAACTGGGCTAATGAGCAAGACCTCATCTTAAAAGTGATGAAAAAACAAAGAGGAAAAAAAGAGAAAACATCAAAAGGCCAGAAACACAATGAGGACAGTCTTTCTCCTCCACATCTCCAGGCTCAGGCTCCTGCTCGGGTGGTGGCTTCCCATGTGGGCTTTAAGACGACATGTCAAAACAGAAGAAAAAAACCTTAAGGGCCAGCACTCACACACTCTTCATATTTCTTAAAATTTATAGTTTTGTGCTTTATAATTACATATTATGTGATAAAATGCACATGTAATTTATAAATACATGTGCCTTGAAATTACTTATTGATCATGGTCACGATCAAGAATGTTTGTGTGTCTCTAAGAATGAAGAAGCGTTACGGAGTGGCTTTCTATTCACAGAAGGTTTCTACTGAGATTTTAACTCGGCTCTATTTGGGGGAACCATAAGAACAGTCACCTAGAAGATGTTTTTAATTTCATACACACAGGCAGAGATCATGAATCAAACAACTTACATCTGTGAACACGTCCTCCTTATCTATAAGACACCCCTATTTAACCCTGAGACAGGAAACAAGAGCTAAGACCTTAAGCTAAGACCTCACCAAGCGTCTTCTGGATGTCATTCTTGGCAGGAAGCAGCGAGCCCTTGGCATCCAAGAGTACCTCTGCGGTTTTCTTCAGCTTCTCTACAGCAACCTGCTGACTTGATATCTGTCCTTGCAAAGCCTGTGGGGTTAAGTGGTTTTCAATTAGATTCGGGACTACATGAAAATGATAATCTAAATTGGATAGAATAAACTATTTAATACATGGACTTTCATTGTCAAGTTTATTCCAGACTTCAGGGAAAGCAAGGCGAACATGTTAATCAACCAATCCAGACGGTGAACCACGGCACACAATGAGGTGTTCTTAGCAATCTTCCACTTTCAACTTCTAACCTCATTACTCCATGTTTTACCCTAATTTCTACTTTGATGCTTTGTACAATACCCCTACTCCCAGATCCTGAATCTCAGCAGCAGCAGCAACAAAACTAAGACACAGAGAAACCCTAGGACTGTTTCTGATTCTAGGTCCTTGATTTCATGTTGTATCATCTGAATTTGTGTAATTTAGTATGTTATTGAGCATCTAAAAATTCAAAAAGTGTTGCTATATTCTTGGATAAAACAGCTACAAAGCTTACAGGAAGGGCTGCATTCTACAGGGAAGAGGAGATTCTGGAGGAAGATCAGTGGGAAAGTGAGAGCCAGCAGTAAGGGTGCTGGGCCCTGAATAAACTGTGGAAATGAAAAAGCAGAATTTCTCCATAGGGTAAACAGAAGGCAAAGAAATAGCCTGGGGAGAAGGAGAGAGGAAGGGGAGAAGGAGAGAGGAGGGGGACTGGAGGAGGAGGGGGCAGAGACTAGGAGGAAAGAATACATAGGTATGCGAAGGCCTCGAATGGTAGGCTTAGGGCTTGACATTTTTTCTGGTAGTGATGGGGAATTACCAAAGGCTTTGAAGAAAGTGCTAAGTAAGGGCATATAGCAATGCAGGGAAAACCAGAAGAAATGAACCAAGAAGCAACGTGCTTAACTGAGCATAACTTAAGTGAGAACAAGGCAGCTGGGACTTTACCAAAGACTGAGGCCATTTCTTGTACTCAGATTGCCTGGACCACAAAGTACAGTATAGTACAGGGCTGGAAAGAGTCATATGTCTTGGTCATATTATCTAAAGCCATAATATCTAACACAGGATGCAAGATATTACAAATACAACTGTATTTTATAAGAAAAAGCAAATGAAGCAAAATGTTTAATTCCCCAGCTGCGTTAGCCACACTTCCGCAGTGACTATGACTAGGCTGTTGGACGGAGCCCATGAAAGAATGGCCAGTCATCATGGAGGACAGGAACCCAGGGTGTGAAGGGAGGAGAGGGGAGACACAGGCTGGGTTCTGTTCAGCTCAGGTTAACTACTAAAGTCTATAAACTCGGGTGAGATCACATTTCAGAGAGGAGAAGAACTTCGTCTTGGAGTCTGTGACCTCAGAACAGCATACAGGAAGAAAGAAGCAAGCTGGCAACACACTGGACTGGGACTATACAAATGGTGCCAAGAAGAGAGCATTGCTGAGGTAAGAGGAACCACCACAGTGGGTGGCGCACCAGCACCAGAAGAGGAAAAGCAGAAGGGACAGAAGATGTTCACAGTGTTCTGATGGGGAGACAGGAATAATGTGGCCAAAGAAGTAAAAAGAGCCCAGAAGAATTCTATAAGCAAAGCTGAAAGAGGGGGAGAAAGGAGACACGAATTTGTGTGAGAGGTGACTCACACTGATAATACAACCAAGGGTAACAAGATCTGGAGAGAGGTTCCTACAGATCTCTAGATGAACAGATGCAGGTCTACACAGGGAGCGAGGTAAGAAGAGGATACCCCAGATGGCTCTCTGCCCATGTAGGTTGTCTAGCTGCAGGGGATCCACAATGGCTTCAGGTTCACAGAGGTACCACAGCTTTCCTCTATGCACTCATATCTCAAAGACTCAAAATGTCAGGGAGCTGGGGAGATGGCTCAGTGGAGAAAGTGCATGCTACAAGCATGAAGAACAGAGGGTCCCCAGAGCACACGTTAAGACTGAGTGAATATGATAACACTTCCGTGGTCCTAGCATTTGCAGAGCCTAACCCTAACCTCAACCCTAACCCTAGCCTTGGTCTCCTTGGCTACAGCAATAAGCTCCTATTCAGTGCATGAAAGCTTCCTGACTTTGCACCATCCTGAAGACCACTGCAAGCGTCAAAGGTGCCCCCATCATCAGACAGTGTGATTTAGAGCTGGTTTCAAATCCAGGCCTCTACAATGGGCTGAGATGCCCATCTTCTGTTGTTAGGAGGCTAAAGCCTGAGCCTCTGCCTTCCAGTTCTAGGACTGTAGGTGAGTGCCACCATTTCCAGCAGCTCCACTTTCCACCTTGAACAATTTAATAAAAAGAAAAAAAGGGGCTGGAGAGATGGCTCAGTGGTTAAGAGCACTGACTGCTCTTTTAAAGTCCTAAGTTCAAATCCCAGCAACCACATGGTGGCTCACAATCATCCATAATGAGATCTGACATCCTCTTCTGGTGTGTCTAAAGACAGCTACATATAATAATAAATCTAAAAAAAAAAAAAAAAAAAAAAAAAAAGGAAGGAAGGAAGGAAGGAAGGAAGGAAGGAAGGAAAAAAAAGAATCTAAAGATCATGGTGGTTTGGATGAAAACAGTCCCCACAGGCCCACAGGGAGTGGCACTACTAGGACTAGGACGTGTGGCCATGTTGGAGTAGGTAGGGTCTTACTGGAGGAGATGTGTCACCAGGGGGTGGGCTTGGAAGTTTCAGAAGCTCAAGCCAGGCCCAGTATCACACTCTCTTCCTGCTGCCTTCAGATCTGATCCAGATGTAGAACTCTCAGCTCCTTCTTCAGCACCATTGTCTCACCAGGGGGTGGGCTTGGAAGTTTCAGAAGCTCAAGCCAGGCCCAGTATCACACTCTCTTCCTGCTGCCTTCAGATCTGATCCAGATGTAGAACTCTCAGCTCCTTCTCCAGCACCATTGTCTACCTGCATGCCAGCACTTCTTGCCACGACAGTAATAGATTAAACCTCTGAACTACAAGCCAGCCCTTTCCTTTATAAGAGTTGCTGTGGTCACAGTGTCTCTTATCAGCAATAGAAACCCTAAGACAAAGACTACCTAATTTTCACAAAAGTTTAACCTTACTACATACAAAGATCATTTCCAAGGGTGCCATTAATCTGAGATTTATTCTTCCGTTACACAATGGCCATTCTGCGCCTTTGCATCAAGAACTCTTTGCAGCACTTACCAAGTAAGCATTTCTATTCCAATATCCATCCCTGTATCCATTTATTTAAGCTACAGGGTTCATAGAGGTTTTCCTCTATTTTTTGCTCTACTTCCTAAAACTTCATGTGCAGCATATTTGCATAGATCAAACACAAAATGTTCAATTTTATTTCCCTATAGCTAAAATATTTTATCTCCTAATTAAATATTAGTCGATCTTAATAACTATTTTAAACTACTGGCATTTCTCAGCAAAATCAGGGCCTTAGATATCATGGTCCCTCCTCTGACATCTTCACACATTCTGGCCTTAATATGTACCTAAGGGGAAGTAAACAATTAAGACAGGTCTGCACTTAGACATGAGGAAGAGGAAAAGGAAACAAAAGCCAATAAATTAGTAATATTCTCCCCTTCTACTGTCCTTGGCTCTTGACCCTTCTACAGCCCCGAAGAGAACTAAGACAGCCCTTTCTGCCTCCACAGGGCAGGGATGTGGATAGATGTCTTGGAGACATCTGTGCCTTTCCTTTAGTCCACAAGGCCACTGAAACAATGGGCCCCCAGGAATTGGAATCTCCCCAGAAATCTCATGCTGAGAGAAGGGAAAGGCTAGGTTCTAGTGCCAGCCAAGGGGTAAGCTTGTCTTTTAGAAGGATATGTCATACAGTTCCCACAATCTGTCAGAGCACCTTGTCTGAGTGAGTCTGAAGCTAAGACAGGGATGGGCCAGCGATGAGCGAGACTGCACCCTGACCAGGAATGCATTTCTCTTGCTTCCCACTTAAACCTCCAGTCACGACCCCAAAGACGGGGTCTTTCTTTCCCTCCTCAGTGGAGCCACACTGAGCATGCCTCTTCTCTCTTCTTCATCCCTTGGCTCTATAACTGGCCTGAGGGTGGTGGCCATGCCTAGCTTGATAGCACCACCAGGGCTCAGGCACTGACCATGGTAATTCAAGTACCCCGCCTGCTAAAAAAAAATCTCCAGATCAATGACCTTCTAAACTTTAGTATTCAGTTTATCATACTGAGTAAGAATATTAGAGTATTTTAAAAATTATCTATCTTTGCATTAAATTTTTTAAATTATGGTTTGGATCTAGGGGGACCCTTGGATCTCACTGAGAAGGGGGAATATAATAGACATGGGGGTGGATGGAGGGAGGAGACTGGGTGGGGGAGGTGGCAGGGATGGGAACAGGAGGGATCAGGTGTGGGAAGAACAGAACAGAGGGAGAGAAAACTGGAGTCAGGGGTGGGGGTGGGGGTGGGGGTCTGGGATGAGCTAGAAATCTAGGACAAAGGAAACTCCCAGGCCTCCTAGCAATGAGGGATAGGGAACCTGAAACAACTATCTCCTGTATGTAGGTAAGACTTCCCATGGAGGGATCAGACACCAACCCAGCCACAAAAACGTTGACCCACAATTTGTCCTGGCCACAAGATGTGTAGGAGTAAAGATGGAGCAGAAATTGAGGAAATGGCCAACCAATGACTGGCCCAGCTTGAGACCCATGCCATGAGAGAGAGCCCACCCTTGACGCTATTCATGGTATTCTGCTCCACTTGCTGACTAGAGCCAAGCATAACTGTCATCTGAAAGGCCTCACCCAACAACTGATGGAAACAGATGCAGAGACCCACAGACACACATTAAGCGGAGCTTGGGTAATCTTGTGGAAGAGGGGGAAGAGAGATCCAAAGAGCCAGAGGGGCCAAGGAGACCACAAGAAAACCTACAGAACCACCTAACCTGGGCCCATAGGGACACACAGAGACTGAACCACCAACCAGAGAGCATGCATGAGATGGACCTAGGCCCTCTGCACATATGTAACAGCTATACAGCTGGGTCTTCATGTGGCACTCCTAAATCAGGAGCGGGGGCTGTCCCTGACTCTGTTGCCTGCCTTTGGATCCCTTTCCCCTAACTGGGCTGCTGTGTCCAGCCTCAAATAGTCTTACTGCAACCTGATAGGCCAAGGCTGGTTGATATCCATGGAAGGCCTTCCCTTTTCTAAGGAAAAAAAGGAGGGGTGGGTATAGGGGGAGGGGAGGGGAAGAGGAGGAGAGAGGAAGGGGAGGCTGCAATTGGGATGTAAACTAAATAAATTAATTAGCTAGTAAAAGAGTAGAATAGAGAGTAATTTGACAGTTTGTCTCACCAAGAGTTTATCAATCACTCATTTCTGGAAAGGTAGGAAGACATTCTGTGGTAAGGTGGTAACTGAAGTTTGCATCTCTATACATCATGAAAGAACACAACAGGAACCCTAATACTGACTCAGAGACACTCTGAACAGGACGCTAACATTCTTCTATACATCCTTTCTTGAACAGATACACATTGTGCACTTTGGGCTGGGTGACCCTCTAGATCAGTGTCCTCAGCCTTCCTAATGCTGCGACCCTTTAATATAGTTCCTCACGTCCTGATGACCCCTCCCCCCAACCACAAATCACTTTCACTGCTAATCTGTAACTTGCTACTGTTGTGAATCATAACATATATATCTAACATGCAGATAGTTTTGGGTGACACCTATGAAAGGGGTTGCTCCAACCCTCAAAGGGATTTGCTATCCACAGGCTAAGAGAACCGCTGTCCTAGATACTAGGAATACAGCACTGAACAAGACAGGCACAAACACCTGCCTTCACGGAGCTTAATTCTAGTGGGAAAGTGAGGAAAGTTAACAAGTGTGACGTAAGTAAGTGGGCTGGGCTTTGTTGGAGGTAGGAGGCGGGTGCAGTGGATTGTAGCCAATTCAGTAACAGTGGGACAAACATTCCGGAGCACTTAGTCACACTGGAACCCTCTGGTGGAACAGAATACTCTCCACAGGTTTCCTGGGCCCAGAGCAGAACTATCACATGCACGTGAAGAACAGAATTCTTTCGACAAAATGGCTGAGGGGTCGCTTCTCTTCCCTCCCTCCTCCTTTACCTTGGTCTCTTCTAGCTGCCTTTGCAGATTTTTGGGATCCAAAGCAATGGGCTCCAGTAAATGTTTGCTGGCTTTGGCCTCGCAGGCCTGGAGCCCAGAGAGAAGTCCGCAGGAAGCGTCTTCGTAGTGCTGGTATTTATCCACCAGATCTTTGAGGTTATTTCCAAGAACACTGCACTGAAAATCAAAGAAGAGAAGGAGAGAGGCTGAGACCCACTGTCTTCTCACGCATGACAAGATCTCAAGAGGGATGAGCTGTGGAACTCGGGGGGTGGGGGTGGGGTGGGGGGGGAGCAGACTTCAACCAACATGGAGGTTCTTCCCCTTCACGTGGAGAAGTCAAAAGGTAACCATGAGAACGAGGAGATAGTTCTAGACTTACAATAATTAAGTAACATTATTGCTGGCTGGCCTTATATGAGAATCAATCACCGGACTAGGCAAACTTTCGGACAATGCACATAGAAACGTGATGGAAACCCTTTAAGGTGCTTCCGAAGTCATTTCTACATGTTGTACAGGACTGACACAATCAGGTCAAATAATCTACATCAACAGGAAGCAAAACCTAAGCCTCAGAGGTGATTGCCAGATCATTTATGCAACGGGTTATGTCTGAACAGCCTCTGTTACAATCTGGGAAATACGTTCTTGGGTCGTCTCCTTCCCCACTTTGAGTCAGGATTTTGCTATGTAGCCCAGGATGACCCAAATTTATACTTCTTCTCCCCCAGTTTTTGGAGTATGCACCTCTACACGTAGCTTACAGTTGTTTGTTTTTTTTTTCTTAGCAAGACTCTTAATTTTCCAAGGCAGTAAAGGAAGCAGCATAGAATATTAGTCATTAATAATGAAAATATATTGATCAAATACATCTGTAGAACAGCCCTGTAATATTTGAAGGGAATTATCCTACGTGACTGGCACCAGAAAGAAATTGAGCCCCCACTCTTAGTTCATAAGCGACATCTGGTGGTCAAATTTAGTACTATGAAATTTGAGAAACTAACTTCAGGTTACTAACCTTTAAGAGACATTTTCCAGACATAAAGGACGTGAGTAAAACTACCACTTTCCCATGTGAATATTCATGTTTTCTATTTTTTTTTTTACTTCTAAATCCAAAGCAAAAGTGAAGATGACATGTAGAAAGGTTTATCACAGACTGACCGCCATTTAAAAAATAAAAGTAAAATAAACTTACCTTAGAGTAGAGAGACCTGAAGCGGTCTGTAACCTGGTCCAGTTTGGTCTGAACTTCTCTGTGGGTTGCGGAAGTCTCGATGCTGTCCTTGCCGATCCTGTCACCGTCTCTCTTGCTGCAAGATTTGGCAGCGTCTATCACCCTGTTTCCGGAAATGGTGATGTACCTCAAGTCGCCTTTGTGAGAAATGACGTCCTCTGAGAAGCTCTTCTGCCTCGTCAGCTTGTCCGTGAGCCCGCTGAGGTCGTCCGCACCTGCCTCCAGGTTCGCCAGCTCTTGCTCGGACTGCTGTAGCCAGTGCTCAAACTCGCTGTAGTCGGTGTCAAACTTCTCCAGCTCCTCCTGCAGGGAGTGTGTCAGCTTCACCTTCTTCTCGCACTCGGCCAGCACGCTCTCGTAATGCACCTTCAGCTCCTGCATGTTCTTCTGCAGCTTCTCCTTCTCCTCGGGAGACAGATAGTGGCCCTGTTTCTCAAGCAGCACCTGGGCCGACTGTGTGGCTAGGAGGACCGCCTGGTGCTGAGCCATGATCTTTCCGTGCTGGGCCTGAGTGGAAACAAGTCAATCACAACTTTATTGTTGCTGGGAACACCCTCGGGAGGTGACCAGGTTTCTAGGACCCAACCTGCTTCTCAATGCCCTTTTCAAACCACTGTATCTATAACCCTCCTGTTGGTTAAAGACACTGGAACAAGAGCGAAACAAGAGCCGTATGAGAGCAGCCCAGCAGAGTTAGAGGAGCAGATGTGAGGGAGAGTGGTGGAGACGTCTGGCCCCGCTGGGTCTCAGGTTTGTAGTGAACATGAGGTGGTGACCTCAACTGTGTCGCAGGTTTGCTTTAAGGCTTGTCTTAGCTCACATACAAAGAATTCCTCCAGAACCTAGCAGAGGTTCGAGCCCATTGAGGCAGGAAAGCAGAGGGCTCTGAGGAAGTAGAGAGGCTGACAGGTCAGAGGCAAGCAAAGGCAGTCACCGATGGCCCCACGTCCTGGATTCTGCGGAAGCCTCTCAAGGACAGCCACCAAGCACCAAGAACCAGGCACA
This sequence comes from Mus caroli, assembly GCF_978045245.1. NCBI lineage: Eukaryota > Metazoa > Chordata > Mammalia > Rodentia > Muridae > Mus > Mus caroli. The sequence goes on along the minus strand of NW_028227256.1, from coordinate 31,141,161 downwards.
GACAAGAGCCATCAACTCTGGGACATTTCAAAACAGTTACTCCAAAACTGCCTTTGCTCCCACAGCCTCCACTGCTTCCGTGCCCTGGCCTTTCCTTCTCCACAGCAGCCTACACCCCTCACAGGTGCGGCTTCGAGCTCAGGGCTGCACAGCAAGCCAGTCTGTGAGCATGCATATGGATCCGCACAGTGACCGAAGCTACGGCTGAGGCCGAAGCCAAACTCTAGCTTTACTACACATGTGGAACCCGAGCAAGCTACGTCGGGTGTGTGAGTTGCAAATGTCTTATATGATGGGAACTTAAAACCTCAAAGAGTAGCCAGGAAGGCTAAGAAACCGAGGAGGCATGCCAGGCCATGACTCCTGCTCTGGAGAGCTCAATCATCAGCCCCCTTCCTTCCTTTCTTTTTTAAAAATGTATGCATATATGTCTATTCTGGGTGACCTTGGAGGCCAACCTGAGTTACAGGCCACTGTGAGCCACATCATGATGCACTTGGAAGTACACTTGGGTCCTCTTCGAAAGCAGCAAGCTTGCTTAAACCACTGAGCCGGCTCTCCAGCCCTCTTTTGTTTCTAAAACAGGGCTTCAGCTCCGCACAGAAGCTGAACCTAGTGACTTACTTCTTACTGTTTTTATTTGCTAAGAACATACTTGGTAGTTTATATTTGGCATAATGCTGGGGTAGGGAAAGTCTTTGTATAGTCTTGTATAATAAAGCAGTCGGACTCTTTCCCATCCCTCCACATGGAGTCTGACGGCTTCACCGTTTAAATAGCTCACCTTGACTTTCTCGTACTGCTGGTTCAGATTCCCCTTCGTGGCCTCACTGTGCCCTTCAGCATCTGTCTCCAGCAGGTTACCATTGACTTCATCCTCTTCGCCAGCTCCTGACTTGCTATCACCTTCATGCAAATAGGTTCCGTTCTGCTCCATGGGTTGTGTGTGCTTCTTCCACGCCCCTTCGGAGTCTTCCTCAACATTTGACAGCCAGTTCAAAAGATTTTCTATCTTGGTTTTGCTCTCTTCCAGCTGCCTCACAGCTGCAACCTGGGTAGGGAAGGTTTATAAGTATTATAGATGCAGCCTAGCTGTAACATACACTATCTATCTATCTATCTATCTATCTACCTATCATCTGTCTATCTAAATAAATAAAATTATATAGTATATATCATATATAATTATATTTAATTATATTATATATTTAGTAATATACATATTCCTAAATTTATAATAATTAACACATAGTAGAAACATATGGGAATTAAGAATTAAATCTTACAGCCACAAGCAGTTACTCTAGGTCTACGCTGCCTTCAAACGTGCACTTTGAAATTTTAACTGTAGTTGACTGAACTTCCCATGCATTTCTCACATCCAGAATCTCTCAACCAGCTTCTACTTATGGAAAGACTAAGGAAAGCCAATTCTTCCTATCTTTGTATTGAGCAATTATGTACCCAGAGTCCCGTATTTTTGTCCTTGGTGCTAACCACGGCTTACCACTACCTAATACGCACAATAAAAGCAAGCAGCTAATGTGCTAACCACCTGGTGAAGCAACAGTGTACCATAGACTCAGACAGGCACCTTTTCAGTCTCCTCCTTGAGGGCCGTAGTCACCGCCTTATCCAACTCCTTTCTCGACTGCTCTGCCTTTAAGTTCAGCTGCGCACACTTCATCTTCACCTCGTTCAGTTTCTGCTCAATCAGAGCTCTATCTGCTTGGGACAACTCGTCACCGCTCTCTTTTAAAAAGAGTTCTGTGTTTCGCACTATTTCTTCCAGTGCCTGTGTATTTCCTTGCATATCTCTCTGTAATTCCTTAAAACACATGTGGAAAAAAAGAAATTCTAGTGTATCATTTCAATTCTTGCAGAGCTATAATTCCACAAGAGAGCTATTGCAGGCAGAGACGGGCAAACATAGCTGAAAAGCATACAGAGTGTAGTGGATACATATTCTCTGAGACTGTGTCTCACTATGTGGCCCACGTGGGCAGAGAAACAGTCCTCTTCCACCTTGCCTTCTCAAGCGCTCTGTTTCCAGGCATACAAGACCCTCATACCCAGCAGAATTCTGATTTTTAAATCCATATCTATTACTCAGGAAAGAGAAGAAAATAGTTCCCATCAGTGAACTGAGATTTTTTTTTTCTTCTTAACACTAAGTTACATAAAGCATAGCATTTGCATCTTAGCCCCAGCTACTAGGATACTCAAGATTAAGATCTCTCAGGAGTTCTAGCTTTTCTGGGAAGTAAAAACTGCCCTCTGTGATCTTTCCTCTTAAGAACAAGAGAACCTCATTTTCATACATTTCATTCTTTATACTGTACCACTGCATCTTAATAACACCTTTTCCCATATTCGACCTTGAGCTTCCTCAAGGGCTTGAGTGCTTACTTGCCTGCCATATCACACATCACTACTACATGACAGTAACTGTAGCAGCGACCTGATACATACTTGCTCAGCTTTCGTAACAATGTAGCAACAGAAGTATGAAGGGAACCTAGACCCAGAGTCCTAATACTGAATTAAGTCAACAGTTACAAATAGTGAGGCTCTCGTTCTCCTGACACCAAAACACAAGTTTTCCTCTCTAGCATTTTTGCTCTTTTACCCCTTTTCCTTGGATAAAAGAGAATGAGTTACAGGAAAATACCAGAGAAACAGAGAGGGAGTGGTACAGGGAAAGAAATCAAAATGAAGCCTATTTCTCCTGATTTGCAAGTGAGTCAGCCGGCCACAAAAGGGTTACATTGTAACCTATCCTTTACCTCCTTGATACAGTATGTCACCAAAAAAGTCAAGAGAATGACGTGGCCTGCTTTAAATTGTAAATCTAGGTTTAGGTATAATGGTTAAATCTAATCCCCAGAGCCTCTGGGCGCGCCTTTCTTCTGATACCCCCGTGTTTTCAACAATCCCAGTGGCCTTAAGGAAATGGGAACCAAAGTGAACCAGGATATACAGATGCAGATACCAAAAGGTCTACCTCTTGCTTGGACTGGTACTTCTGTAACTCCACTGTGCCATCTCCAATCACAAAGGCTTCCTGGTTACTAATTAGGCGGTTTTCAGTCTGGGTGAGGAGATCACACAGCCCTTGGAGTTTCTCTCTGTACTCTTGCTGACGCTCTGCCACAACCTAAGATGGAGAAAACCCAAAATGCTTTCAGTGGGTAACCTTCAATCCACTTCTCATCAAGCCTCTTATCAGAATACGCTTGCCAAACACCCTGAATAAAGCTTTTTGAGTATGCTGTAAACATGGTAGCATTGGAGTGCAAACTGAGCAAGGACAGACAGACAGTACAGTATGAACATGTCCTGTATACACAGAAAGAGCCTGATTGAGAGAAGATGCTCAGTAGAATACTGGCCATGCACACGTGTAAGAGATGGAACTTCGGATCGACAGGAAGAAACATCCCATTTTCTTAAGCTCTTGAAACCTGTGATACACAGAATTAATTCTGCAAAAGGACACCAAAAGAGAAGTTAGTTGTGATTTGTCAGTAAACATATGGATATGTACATACAGGTTATCATGCTACACACAGTGCCTGGATGCTTCAAGAATAAGAGAAACATTGCATGCATTATTTTTATTCCAACATTCTGTTCTTCGCTCACTGCTGCTATTAGACAGTTATGTAACAGAATCCACTAAATCTAACAAATTAATTACCTAACTTACAGCAACAGCACACAGCTCATGCTAACTAAAAGCTCAGCGGAGGCCAGGCACAGGGCTAAGGGTTTCATATGAATCATTTTATCAGCGCTCATAATATTACCAGATAAACATTACCGTTCCCAATTTATCAACAAAGTGAAGGCATGAAACTTCTCTAAGTCACACGAAGCAGATAAAGTAGAGCATTCAGGGTGTAAATTTAGGCAAGTCAGCTCTACAGTGCATTCTCTGGAGCATAGGCTGAGCCCGTGCCTCACTAGAGGGAATAGTTCCCTGAAGGTTCAGAGCTAAACCTTCATCAGTTGCTCTTGGACACCCCTGAAGGCTTTCTGGTTCTCATTTTCAGGGCAAGGATGAAGACGCTCACCTCATAAAATACTGTTAAGAGGACAGTGAAAAACCTCAACTACACGACAGCATCAAGGTGAGAGACTCTGCCACAATGCATGGCAGGGATTCTGCTCAGCACCCGCTCAGGCCTGTCCAGAGCACCGCCCTAGCTGATCAGTATTCCTGGTTATCTAAGTTATGATTTCACACTGGTAAGTAAAACAGCGAGCACAACTCTGCAAGAGAGGCAAACCTTCTGATGACCCAGCTCCTGCTCCAGCTGCAGGAGCGCCTCTAACCGGTCCGCCTCCGTGGTTACCAGCTCCTGCAGGTCAAGAAAACCCTTCTGGGTTGTATTTAAGAGTCTCAGCAGTTGTCTGCTTTGGCTGGGAGACAGATCTTGTGCATAATCAGAGATGAAGGACTGTACGTCAAAGGCCGTCGTTTCCAGCTGCATTTTGGTATGTGAAAGGTCTGCTAGCACATTCTGTGGAGAGAGCCGTACAAGGTGGCAGGAAAGGTAGGTAAGGATGAAGGTCATCAGCACTGGAAATACTGAAGTATACTCACAACTTAAATAGGATCCTTCTATCAGCACTGTAAGAGTTAACAATACTTTTTCAGTATACATCAAAAAAAAATCTACTTATTCATCATTTGGTAAGAGGTGATTTTCACATTTTGCATCTGTGTATGTGGTGTGGGTGTGTGTGTGCGTGCGTGCGTGCATGTGTGTGCCAGGGCACCTGTGTGGAGACCAGAGGACCACCTCAGGTGTTGTTGCTTGTCTTCTGCTTTATTTGAGACTGGGCCCTTCTCTTTCATTGTTCACTGCTTCCTCCTAGCCAGTCGGCCACAAGGTACCATGTAACTGCTAACTCCCGTCTCCACCCCCTATTTCCCCCCCCAGAAGCATCAGTACTGCAGATATGTGTTACCAGGCCCAACTTTACACAGAGTCTAGGGATTTAAACTCAGATCCTCACACTTGCCTATAAAGTGTGGCAAGCACTTTATCTACTAAGCCATCTCTTCATCCCAATAATAAGGCATTTAAATACGATGGGAGGTAATATGCAAAGATAAATAACCGCAAGGGCATTCTCTCCTCGCCTGGTAGATCATACTTAAGATGCCAAAAATAAAATAAAATAAAATAAAATTCCAAAACAGCTTGATTCATCATAAAGAGACATTAACATCACAAAAAAACTGCTAGTATTTCCATCATCCCTTCAATTGTGGTAATTCACAATAAGGAACACAAAATATGAATTAACAGGCTACAATTCTAGTTTTCTGACTGAAGCAAGGAGCCCAGCATTCATGAGAATGTTGTTCAAATTAAGAACCCCCCCCCCAAAAAAAAAAATCTCGGCTCAATATTGCCATACAAGCACAACTTTGACTAATCTGTAGCTATCTTGGGCTTATATAAGTCATTGGTTAAAAAACAAACAAACAAACAAAAACATAAATACAGATGTCAGTATGTCAGAGGTAGTGAGAATTTGGTATAGTGGATGGAATAAATTCTAGCATTAGGTTGACTATGGAAAGACATGTCTTTAAGCCACAGACAATTCCTTACAGTCTCGGGAAGGTTATATTTGTCCTGAACAGTTCCTACACTAGACCGGCAGGTTGTGTGTATTTTGATACTTGCCTTAAGAAACTTCACACTGTTCTTTACAAGTTCAGTATCTTGGACATTCACAGTTTGAATGTCCTTCACAGATCTGCTTTTCTCTGACACCCAATCTGAATAGGACGTAAGTTTGTGTAAGAAGTCTTCATGACGAACAGCCAGCTTAGACTAGAAAACAAAATTATGCATTCATTTCTGTTTGTCCCCCAAATTTCAAAGTCCTACAGTGATTCTGTTTGGAGAATTAAGAACTATAAAAATATAATACTTAAAAAAAAACCCTCATAGTACAGCTTAATTCTCAATCACATTTTACCCAGAATTCACCATTTTATGCCTACCATCTCAGAGTCGATTGCAAGTTTGATCAGTTCCATCCTTTCTGAGGACACACTGCTGAGGGACGAGAAGGCGTTCTGTAAACGTTGGTGGCTTTTGCTCAGTTCCTCATGATGTCTTCTGGGAAGGTCGCTAGGAAAAGACTTTAAGAATTCTTCTGCCAACTTTAGATCTTTCCTTAAAAATACAGCGATGGGGGCCAATCCCAACTCAAAGGCCTGCAAACAAACACAGTCCCGCATCTGTTGACCACGCAGGAAAAAGCATAAACCCAAACACGAGGAGTGAGAGAGAAGGGCACCCTGCTTTCTGCGGAATTATGTATTAAACGGCCCCATCCATGGACCACTGGCTGGGACCTGGATGTCTCCCCAAAGACCCGATCTTCGAACCTTGGCTTGGTGCTACAAGGGAGAAACTGAATCTATTAGTAGGAGGACTTCAGATCCCTGGAGTTGTCCACTCTCAAAAGTGCTAGGGGCACTTTGCCCTTTCTTCTTCTGCCTTTCAGATTGAAGTGAAGAATTGCTTTGCCACAAAACCAGATGTGACAGGACTAAGAGACCACAGGTTACAGCCTCTGAAGGCATGGGCCCAAATGAACCCCCCCTCCCACCCGAGCCCCCGCTTTACTTGATTGCTGATGGAAAGCTGACAGGAATGCCAGTGGGTATCTTACCTCTAACTGCTTCAGCTGACTCTTCAAGGCTTCTAGACTGCTCTCCACGGATGCCTGATTGTCTAAGGGGGGTTTCATATCTTGAAGCAAAACCAAATATTCATGCATTTTCTCAGTATGCTGTAAACACTGTTGCAAGCCATTGGAACACTAAAACCAAAATTGGATACAGTAATTAGCAGTCCTTAGGGAAGAAACTTAAAGCGGACAAAATGTATGAGACTGTCTCCCACGTTTCCCACTGGAACTGTCATGGGAAAGCACGCATGTCAACTCACGTTTTCTTTCGAGCTACCATCAGAAGACCTTTCTTTTAATCCAGATGTACTTTCTGAATGCTCTGGGGGCTCGCTGCAAAGTTCTCCGAGCTTCTCACCTCCTGGCAGTGCTGCTATGTGCACACTGGAGGGGTCTACCTCGGCTTCCCTTATGGATTGTGGGTTCAGGGGACAGTGATGTCCTTCTTTGTTTCTGAGGTCACTGCAGATGTGTGGCTTTTCTTCCACCATCTTGGGATCAGCACGTGATGTTTGCCCCAAAGCTTCGGCCAGGTCTCCTTCAGTTGAATAGCCATCAGACAGCAGCTTGTAAAAGGCATTTTTAAGTTGTGGTGGAAGTAATTCAGACCCAAGGCCTCTTTGCTGCGGATCACAGTCCATCTGGGTTAATACTTTAGCTAACTCAGAGGTGCCTGGAGTTTCTTGGGGAGGCTGGTTTTCCTTCCATAGATCAAGAAGACTTGTAATGCAGAAAGAACCACCTCCACTCTCTGCCTTTACTTCTGATGAGTTACCAATGGGGGAAATGCCATGACTGGGCACATTTGAAACTTCACTTGGCAACTGAGACAAGAGAGCTCTTTTAATTAAGTTCTGAATTGAAATGTTCGTCCCTGTGCCAGCTGAAGGGTCTCCCGCTTCCTGGAGATTCATGTGAGCGTTGTCTAAACTGCTTTTCAAGATACTTCTCCCATCTTCTACTAACTCAAGCGTACGATGTTCTCTCTCTCGGGGCCTCGGAGACAAGGCGAGTTCTCTGTGTGGCTCCTTCTCAGTGCTTGCTTTCTCTCTGCTGCTTTCTAACTGCAGGCAGCCCACGTCTAACGTGTCATCGGAGCTGTGTCTCACTCCACTCACACGGAGCCCAGCCTGCACAGAATCGGTGCTTTCCCCACAGCCCGCCACGCTTTGATGAGGTAGGAGTGACAGGGTGGTGTCACTATTTTCCGGAGTGAACTGGAGAATGCCTGCTTTGCCTTCAGAGATACTTTCCTCCACACAAGCATCACTTAGCTGGACCTCAGCACCTGGAGGCCAGTCTTCTTGGGGACTGACTGACTTCTCCTCTGCATTATTTACAGAGCATACGTTATCTTTCACGGTAGGAGAAGCTACTAAAGCACAGCTTGGGGTATTTTCGTTGGGTTCCAGCATATCCACATGTATACATTTATCACAATGTCCTAAAGAAGTAAACGGATCAGTCTCTTTCTCTGGTCCCCCAGTGAGGGAATCTTCTTTCACTTGGCTCTTCATCTCAGAGGATGTTACAGCTGAAGTCAAGTCAGCACGAGTCACTTTAGAAGCTGAGGTGTCAAATATTTGTGCAAGAGTCTCAAGCAGGACAGGACTTTCGGTAAACCCCGTTTGCACATCCTTCATTTCACCTTCAAGAGTCATGGTTGCTGTGTGCGGAGCCCCTCTGTGGCTAAGTTCCTCGGTGTGGGTCAGTAGAGGGGGAAGCTGACTCTTACCCATGTTGAGGCTCTCGGTTGCACTTCCATTCGGGAAGGGGTCGAGATACCTTTCCTCTTCTTCTCCTTCCTCTGGGCTGTTCATCAACACCCCTTCTTTCTGAAAGCCCATTTCCCGAATGGACGTCTCATCTAGCAGCTTATCGCTTTGGCCATCTCTACCTTGAACCAGACCTCTTCCAGGTCCCTGCTGATCCCTGTCACTCCCTGTAAGTGACAGATGGCCTTCCTCAGAAGCTCTTCCTCCTAACTCAGCTTCAGAACGGACAATGTTGTCAGGAGATGGGCTGATTTCTGGCGATACATTCTCGAGGTCCTTGTCTTCAGCTCTTAGAATGCCTGTAGAGTCTGGCCCTTGAACCAACCTGATTTCTTCTGAGGCAGTGCCTTCAGCATTAGACGGTGACACACCTTTAGTTGCCATGTGAGTGGACAGACTTGCTTCGTCTTCCTCATCAGCTTCAGTGGTAAGTTCTGGATGGCTGCTTCTTTCTGTGTCCCGACCTCCCTTACCAGCCGACTCTGGCTGGAAAACACCTGCACCATGCTGCGTTTCTAATGGACTATAACTGTGCGTTTTGTCCAGGGGAATCATGTCACTGACATTTTGGGTTTCACCCCCGTGTTCTTTCCTGATAGCAGTGTACAACTGGGTAGGGTCAGCTTGGTACTCGGGCTCTCCACCCTCATCTGCTACTCCTTGTCCTCCTTGCCTGTCTCCACTGTCCTCACTGCTGCGGCCCCAATTGTCTTCCTCATCCAAGTCACTACCATTGCTCATATAAGGCCTGTAGCTTTCGATACTTTGTATGGAGCCTACCCCATCGGTATCAGACTGGCTTTCTCGGCTGGTGTCACACTCTTCTCTGTCCCCTCTCCAATGACCATCAGGTGTTAACGAAGCTCCTAAGCTCTCTTTCCTTCCTATAATCTCACCCTCAGTCAACGAGTCAGACTCACTATCCCAGAGGCCAGGCGGGTTCTCACTTTCAGACACAGACTCCACTAACTGTTCTGAGCCACTAGAATTAAACTGTTTCTCAACAGCTAAATACAACTCAGGTTTCTCAATACCTACAGGAAACCCCTGAGGGCAACATACTTTGTTCTCCACACTTAAGCTCTCATCCATTCCTCCATGAGGAAACTCAGGATTTTCCTTCTCTTTCATAACATCATAAAAAATGTCATCAGGAGGAGGGGTCCTGCCACTTTCCTCCTGCAAGGAGGTGTCATAGTCCTCGGGTTGCAAACAGTCACGGTCGTCACCTTGAAGGATTAGAGAGTCATGGTCCTCATCTTCAAACAAGGGGGTGTCATAGAAATAGTCATCACTGTCGCTGTCTGTTGCCGTGTCGCTCTGCTGGCCGGCCAGCAGTGATGTCTCATAGTCACCAGCATCAATGGCTCCTTTATGTGACAGTGGGCCACAAACTGATGTGTTGGCATTGCAGGAGCCACCCCCAGGGACCACGGTACAGGAGTTGTCTTCCACCTTAGACCCAGTTTTCTCTGACTCATCTGTCTGCCGAGTGGCTCCACTCTCAGCAGAAGCATCCGACATGGATTCATTCCTGTGATAGTATACGTGAGAACTGCTACACTCAGTAGCTACAGGCTTCTGTCCACAGGGCGCCCCCTGGAGGCTGACGCTAATAGCTGCGATTCCTAGGAACTGGTCTTGAAACTTTTCTCCTGTGCTCTGATCAGCCAACACACTCTGGTCACTGGATGACAAAGTAGAGGCTTCGCATAAATATCCTGTGTTCTGTGGGGTACCTGTATCACTAAAACGCCCCTGACTGTGCCTCAACTCATCGTGGCTTAACAGGGCACTCAGCCGGGGGGAATAGTCAAAGACAGAGGGGCCCTTCTGTATATTCTCTTCCTCCTCTCTTTCATTCAAATCACAAGATCTACTGGTTTCTGATGTCAAAAAATTAGAATGGTTACCTTCATCTGGATACTCTTTTGTAACAAGCTCACTTTGATTTTTACAGTCTTTAAGTATGCTACCAGAATCAGGTTTGAGTACGCTCCCTTCAGGCTGTGTTGAAGATGATGTAGGTTTGGGGACACGCACTCTAGATGGACTTTCTGAGCCTTTCTGAACAACTGTTGTATCTGCTAGGTTTTCTGGCCGCGGCAACTCACCATTGTTATCATTGTTTCCCATTTTACAAAACGTTTCATTCATGTCCCACTTTGCATTTTCAAGAGACTCTTTATGTCCGGGGTGACTGTAATGACATTTATCAGGCCCAGCTGCTGAAGCCGAACACTCGTGCTTTTCTTCGCTCAAAGCACAATCAGGAAAGACATCAGGGATGGTGAAGACAGACAGGCTTTCTCTTGTGGACGTGTCGGCTCCGAGTTCTGCACCGCAGCTTTCCAGAAGCATGCCCACGGCCTCATCCAAGTCTCCGTCATAGAGCAGAAGCCTGTGGCCCGTGTGTGCATCCATGTAGCTGTTCACCATTAAATAGGATAGGAATAACTTTTTAGTTTGTTCTGAGCTCTGAGCTGTGACTGGCTCTTCACCATCAGAACCATCCTCTTCTTGCCTGTAATCATGAACTGTGGATGGCTGGAATTTACAAAAAGAGAGCCACCTTTTGGCGTTTTTACAAGCTTCCAAATCTCCTAAATCAGGCATTTTGTCTGGCAGCGTTACATTTTTTAAAACCGATGCTGTGTTGTTATCTATGATCCCCAGCTGCTTAGCGGCATCCAGACCGACGACCTGAGAGCTTTCTGGGATGTAGAGAGCAGCGATTTTCTGTCTCCCATTCAGAATTTTGGAGGCTAATTCATTTGTAATCAACTCTTGCTGTAAGGAAGAAGATGTGGGAAATATTTCACCAGAGTGGGGCCAGATGAGTCCAACGTAGCCCCGCTGAGCCTCCAGAACCAGCAGTGCGCTGCTGGAAGTTATCAACTCACACTGTACTGCTTCGTCCACAGTCAGTCGCTTAGCAGGGTTTGAGTGCATGATCCCACCCGTCTGAACCTGGTAGGTGAGGATGCTGCTTGCGGTGTCTCTGTCAATCACCCCTTCTGCCACAGCTTCTTCAACGGTCATTTTCTGACCGGAGTTGCAATCAATGAGACCACCAGACAGAAGCTGTGCCCCTAACAGCCTAAACATGGTTTCTCGGTCTATGAGTCCCTCGTGAGCTGCTCTCAGGATGCTAACACTTCTTCCACACTTCAGTGTTATTCTGCCAGCTTCCCGCGGTCTCACTGGTAAAAGCCACATCCTGGTATTTTCCTGCAAAATACTCCTTTGTACCATATCAGTTAAAGATACCTTCTCAGAAGTGCACGGGTCAATAAGGTCTTTGCAAGTGTCTTGCCTTTCTTGGACTTTAGAAAACAAGGCGGAGGAAATCAAGTTCTGTTGGAAAGCCTTTTGTAAGGTAAGGTGTTCACCTGTGGCTGGAACAACCAGGGAGCCCGCGGAGAGCAGTATCTCAAGAACTCGGATGGCCATGGATTCTGAGACCATGCCCTGAGCCAGAGAATCAAGCACGGGGATCGTGGTCGGCGAGGCAGTAGAAATGAGCTGCTTTGCTTGATTTAGTTCTTTTAGTAGGCGCAGAATTTGTTCATCAATGAGGCCGTGGCTTTCAGCATCTCTGAGGTCAAAACACTTTCTTAACTCTGGTGAAATTAAACCAGTTATCACTAGCTGTGCCTCAAGCAACCTGACCCCTGTTTCATAGTCAATCAGGCCTCTTAAAACTGCCTGAAAGACAGACAGGACCTCTCCAGTGGTCTGATTGATGGTGCCCGCAATCACTTTATCCGGCTGAAAGGGAAATGCAGAAAGCCCGGGTCAGTCTGATACTTGAGGCAATTTCTTGCAGCTCAGGTGGCTTTGTTTTATAATAATAGACTTAATCATAAAAAAAAAAAATCCTCTACTTACCCAGGTAGCTTGTGAGTGTTAGGCAGCTCAAACGCACAAGTGACCTACGTCAGTGATCTACTCAACAGCACAGGATGTGATAAAGCTTTGAAAACAACATGCATCTGTGAAGTGAGAAGTGAACATCCGTGTACTAACGAGGTTAGTGAGGACACAAGGGCAGCTGCTGACGGTGAGGAAACAGAACACAGATCTATCCAGAAGGCAAGGCATGCTTTCTGCATCTGGGTGAGCTTAGAGTCCAGTGATAACAGAGAGAGCATCCACTCCATGCTACTGATGTTTACAGCATACAGACTTTTCCAGGGTTAAGAAAAAGACTAAGGGAGCCAAAAAAAACTGGTTACGTACCCCCAAAACATGACAAATTATGTGGTACTGTTCCTGGGAGTCATGGGGTTAAATATGACAAACACCCTTTAACTATCAAACACTGTGTTGGGCACATTACTATGAACCAGACAACTTTTAAGTGATTTCTATTTTTTTTAAAAGATGTGAGAGTATTTTCGCTTTAAGGCATAGCCTCCCACCACTAAAATAACCCGCATGGATATCTCTGACAAGTACAAACCTCCATGGCATTATCAACAGCAGAGATGACCCACGGGCTCTTTTCTGACCATATTTTATAATAAAACATCCTGAACATGATATTGAAAGAATGGCTTTGAAAGGAAGCGTTAGATGATGACTGAGTCCTCTTCCACCATGCAAGGCAGAGATTAAGGCACAGGATAATGATCTGCACACGTAGGATAGCGTTTTATAAACAACACAGAAGCCTCCAAACCCTCAAATTCTGTCCTTGTGTTCTCCACAGAGAAACCCCAAGATGCATCACCATGTGTTCCTGGCCATGCCAGACCTCACATCTGTGAGGAGAGTTACCTTCTCCGGGACCTTCGACTCTCCTGAGGGTTGTAATTCTTGTTGTTTCAGAGATTCACTGAATAATAAATTGTAGCCCTCCTGCAGGGTTTCCACCTGTTTCTCCAAGTCACTTCTTTCTTCCTCTGTCAGTCTGCAATATTAAATGATATTAAAATGATGATGTATGAAACTAAGGAGCCTATATAAAATACCCAAGATTCTTTCTTTTGTCTGAGAAAGAGACTAAAGAGTTAAACCAATAGGTCTGCACCTCTCCAAGAACAAACAAACAAACAAACAAATAAACAAAGACCAGAGTAACTACTGCCAGGTTGATCAGGGAAAGATTCTTCCAGGAGTATCACAAACTTGTTTTGGGGTAACCATGAAGACATTCCCAAGGATTTAAGACAAGGGAAAACACCTTTGTCTAAATCGTATCATCACTGTGAAAAAGAGCACTAGCACACACATTCCCCCCACTCTGTGCAGGGATTCCAAGCACACACGCATACACAGAACACATTTACATCGTTGTGCAAAAGGTAGTTTCAGAGTACTGTGAAGAATTAAGACACGACTCGGGGCCTGCATTGCCACTTGCCGGCTAAAGCTCAGCCTGTCTGAGCCCCGTCTGAGGAGTCACAGCACGCTGTGGCATGTGAAGGCTGGCTGTGACACACAGTTAAGTCACATTCTATTAAGTCAACCGTGATTCGTGCGTCGTCCACTTTTACAGTGTCAGGGATGATGCACTCACTGCCTTCTGTCTGATGACTAGGTTTTTCAGAACACAACCCTACCCTGAAGGAAAGGGCTAACGAAAGCCAACATACTTGTCTCCATGTTTAGCCAAAAAGATCTGTGTGGTCTGAAGAGCTTCTGAGAACTGCTCCTTCTTGGTTGATATTTCTTTACTGGACATCTGTAAGGTAAGAAGCAAACTCAAAGACTCCCCACAGAAATAATATGAAATAGTGATTAAAAATACAGAATTCTAATCAAGACAAAAAGTGGCAGGTGTATTTTCTGGGTGACACAATTAAGTAACGTACTGGCCATTGGTGGTGTTAGCGGCCTAAGAGCTCGGGTCTCCTCAGCATACACAAGGGGAAGCGCAGTGCCCTCTATTAACAGTGAAATCTTCACGAGGGAATTTTAATGCAACACACCACAGTTCTTGAGTCTGTCCCAGCCCAACCATGAATCTGCCAAAGCCCAAAGGCTTAGCACTGGCCCAGTCTCATCCTTCTATGTCACCAGTCTCAAAAACACACTGAGACTGTGGGCCTCTCCTTTCCTGAAGCTCCTCTTGTTGTGCTGAAAGCACTACTCAGGAGGCCTGTAGATCAGTAAATAACTGGTAACGATAGCTCCCTCCATCCTACTCCATCTGTGGCTATTAGAGAAGACAAACTCATTACAGGGAAAAGGGGTTTTTCCAAGACTTGTCCCAAATCCCATTTCCAACTGATCAAAGTTTTCATTCTTATAAATGAACAGGGATGAGAGGAAATATTGGGCCAACGAAAGATGAGCAGCACGCTTATCAGTCAATGTACATGGTCAATTTTGTATGGATATAGGGAATTGTGACGCTAAATGGAATCTCTGAGGACTCATGTGCCTCAAACCACTTTCTCCTTCAAAAGAGAAAGCAGGGCGTGGTGGCGCACGCCTTTAATCCCAGCACTCGGGAGGCAGAGGCAGGCGGATTTCTGAGTTCGAGGCCAGCCTGGTCTACAAAGTGAGTTCCAGGACAGCCAGGGCTACACAGAGGAAACCCTGTCTCGAAAAACCAGAAAGAAAAAAAAAAAAAAAAAAAAGAGAAAGCAGGTGTTCTAGAATTACAGCTAGGGCCACAACCTTATTTAAAAGTGTCCGCATGTACTAGGTCTAATCTAATGAACCTCCTGGAGAATTGTGTAACTATAATATGAAGACAACCAGGTGTTTATAATCCACGCTTCTGAAGAGATGTGCTCTCTCAAGAGATCTTTGCTAAGGCTTACGTGCCTTGTTTGAATGCCTTCCTTTTTCATAGTGAGAAGCAGCCTGGGAAGAATTTTAAACCAAACATTTGAGGGAAATCAGTTTGGAGTGTTTTTGCTTAAAAACCACCAAATGCTTTCTGAATTCTTAGTTCTTCCACTCGTATGAAATCACACTTCAAGGCCAGCCTGGGCTACATAGCAAGGGTGAGACTAGCCTAGACCTTGTTTGCCCAAAACAAAACCCAACAGCAAGAATACACAAACTAGCGGGAATTCCTACCATCAGGAACAGGCACTACTAGGATCTACACCTTAATGTCAATGTCTTGAGTAAAAACCACCATCCACCACCATCCACTGCAGTATTCTCTCTCTCTCTCTCTCTCTCTCTCTCTCTCTCTCTCACACACACACACACACACACACACACACACACACACACACACACACACAGAGCCATTGGCAGGGAAAACAGGAAGGGCTGGAGACTGTAGTCAATGGGAAGAATGTACGGTGTAGAGAGGTTGAACAAGAAAGCCTTCCTCATGAAACAGAAAAGGCCCAGGAGAGGTCTACTAAACACTCAACAGCGTTCACAGCTGTGAACGTTACTCTCCATGTCTCTCTGACGTGGGTGGCATGTAGGGCTGATGACATCATTGGTCAACAATCCCATTCATTCTAAGCAGGGAGATGTACGGTAAGGCCCTATGACCTAGTGGCTTGCCCATAACGAGGCCAATGAACATGATTCTGGCTTTGGAATAGGACCCCTTTTTCTAGCAGATTCGAACTATGACTCTTTGAGGAAAATACCTAAGGGCCTAAACTATTGATTTTTATTGTAAAAGCCTCTAACTCTGGGGGGATATGGTAAAGATTTATAGCTTGTGCTTTGTAGACTGTATGATTCGGTAAATTCTACCCCGTTAGCATTAGGGCCTCTGTGAATATACCTGTTGCTTAGAGAAGAGAGGTTTCCCAGCTTTCTCCCCATCTCCCAGGGTCTTGCTGATATTTGATACCCATTTCTGTAATTCTTTAGCTTTTTCAATATGTTGTTTCTTCTCTTCATCCAGTGACTTCTGACAGGTACAAGTGTTTAAAAAAGAAGAAAGAAACAAAGAAACAAACATTCCAATAAATGACTGAGCTTCTCAACTGACCCCTCCTTTCTGCTGAAACAAGAAGGCACAAATGTTTCCATCATGCACACAGGTTACTGCGATATTTTATTCATTGACTTAACCACATCCACCGCATCACCCAGCAGATGTCTTTGAGGATGGGAAAAGCTTTTATGATCAGTCTGGGATCACTGCTCTGGCCACCCAGCTGCTTCAGGAGTATGACAAATAAGCAACCCCAACTTTATTCATGAGAGAGGGGGGAGAGAGAGTTGGGAATCGCTGCCTTTACATTAGCATTACAATCGCAGATGCCTTGACAGATGCTATCAGACAAAAGGAGAGAGCAAAAGAAGAGAGAGCAACTCCACACAGATGACACCCCTCCTCCAATACACAATGCACTTGTTAGATTTTATTTCCAAAGTCTCAACCAAAGTAAGAGTTAACAGCGAACACTTCACTATGCAGAGGACATCACGGCCTGCAGGTAGTGATCTCCAGCCTCACGGGTCGGGGGCACTTTTGCATGTTCCTTTGGATCCAGGTCCTATGGTGCTCCGTGAGGCGCTCTTTCAGGATGCACAACGGATGACATCATTAATGTGTTGAATCTATTCAGTGAAAGGACTACGAAGGAGGTCAGAAGAAATGAGTCCGTGAACGTGTGGATGGTCACCACGCTCACCCCATTTTCTAGGTAAAACCCATTTATTTTAGTAAGATAAGACTTTTTTTTTAAAAAAAAAGTTACTATTTCAGGGGTAGCCAATCGTTTTCTGCTTTCAACTTAAGAATGGCCATGTTTTCTGATCAGGGAGCTATTTCTAGCCTACAAGAAATTAACAGCGCTTCGAGTTGGTGACACAGTTCCTAGGCTGCACATTTAGCAGACACCATCTGCTCTGAACAGATGGCAGGATGCAGCCGGCACGGCCTCTGCACAGAGTGAAACGCCCTACTGGGAAGAATAGTAGAGGTTGGATATCCCTGTCCCCAAGGGTTCAGACACTTCTAACAGCTTAAGTCCTGTGTGGAAATCAAAATCAGCTTTCTCCAGGGCCTCTTTATATGTCAATTTTCTCTTAGTCTGGGGGCACATTATATCCCTGACATAGGACTTTTGATCTTTGAGTCTGGTGGCGATGAGGACATCAATGACACCGACATGAAGGGCCTCTTCGATGGTCAGCCTTGAGAAAACCTGTGGCTCTATTAGGCCCCCTGTGAGGTACTGAAATTCCAGGCAACGCATGCCCATTTCTTTACTGATGATATTTGCATTCACGGCTTCCACCACTGACATCATTTTATTGCTGACGGGGTGGCTGATTCCCGTGATCACTAATTCACACTGGCGTAGCTGCTGGGCGAAGCCCTCATCCACCAGCCCTCTATGCAAAGCCTCGGCCACCCTGTACTTTTTCCCAGTTAGGGGATCGATGATCCCTCCTGTACAGATTTGGGCTTCAAGGCATCTGAGGGCTGTGACCCTATCAACCAAGTTTCTCCGGGAGGCTTTCAGCAAGGAGATCCGCTCCCCACTAGCGGTCAGCCAATAGCCTGCAATAGGACTGTGCAAATCCTTCTTGGGGACTACCTTGCTCAGAAGAAAGTCAGCCAGTTCTGTTAGTGTAGTTAGGCCTTCCTGATACTTTTGCACCAAGGCTTTGTCCAGCGTTCCCTGCTCTACAGCTTCACTAATATTGAACTGCAGACCAGTTTTAGTATCAGTCAACATGTGAGAAGGATGCCCGTAGGAGTCAAAAAATATAGCTTCCTTCCACTGATACTGCTGCCCTGAGAGTTCGAGATAAATACCCTTGTCAATCAGGTTTCTCTGGAAAGCCTCGAATGCCGTCAGTTCCGCCCCTGTTTTGGTATCTACCACGGCAATTTTATGAGTTTTCTCTATGTTGAGATTGGATATTTCCCTCTCCCCAAATGGCAAGAGAAAACACTGGCAATCTACATCAAACACACAGATCTGCAGTAACTCCGAATAATACAGAGCCTGCTTGTTGTTGGGATTAGGAAAGACTCTTGTGTTGCTGGACGGTTCATGCAGGAACTGTAGGACGGCGTTGTTCAGCAAGCCCTGCTGCACAGCCATTTCTGGAGGGACACGGACGCCTCTCACAGGGTCAATGACGCCCCCACTGGCAATTTGTGCCTCCAAGATATGTTTACCTTTCTTCCTATCAAGCATTCTATTTTCCATTGCCTGGAACACTGACAGCGTCTTAGAAGCATGTGCATATCCCAAAACTGCCTTCTCTGCCTCCAGGAGCCTGCTCCTGAACTCAGGATCAACGATGCCATGAAGAACTGCATCTTCAACACAGTAAGTCTGACCAGAAACCGGATCGATTATAAAACCTGTTGCAGCCTGAGCTTCTAAAAAGGCTAGAGCTATCATTTTGTCTATTATGATTTTCTGGGCCGCCGAAGTGAACGACATTTTTTCTTTGGAAGATTCTAGATAAAGTCCTGCAATGGAGGTAGCTTTGGTCAGAAACTTGCTAAGACTTCTCTGAACTTCTTCGACAGTCTTCAGACCAAGCCGCAGCTGCTCAACTGTCCTCATGTCCAGGAGCTTGGCTTCGACCAGCTGCCTGCCACTCACGGTGTGCCTGAGCCCTTGGAACTGAAACTCCTCATCCCTAACAGAGCACGCCTGGTTAAGGTCAAGGTTCGGGGAAGCCTCTGGCTCTACGCTTTTCTTAAGGAAATCTCCCTTGAGTCCACCAGATGTTCTGCACCCTTCCAGCATCCATCCAGCAGCACTGGAACCCAGCCTCTTCTCTTGTTTTAAGGTCGTGACTTCTGTATGCATGCCACACTGTTTGTTCTTAGCTATCTGTAACAGGAATGTTTAAGACGTTAAACGTTGCCCCAAGAGCATGACATTTTATCCAGTAGTCTCCACCCAATCACAATCCCTTCAACTATAACTGAGTGGAGAATTGCAAACCCAGGGTAGGGATAATATTCTGAGAGACTCAAGTGTTAGCAACTAAATACATTAAAGCAATGAGTGGGAAGAGGTCAGAATGAAATCTGGCCACAGAGTATGCTAGAAATTGAAGGTGATATTTGATTCTTCTATCTTTTCCTGCTCTCTCTTGTAGTTCTGGGTCTCTAACCCTGGGCCATCTATATGCCAGGGAAGCCTTCTACCACTGAACTGCACCCACAACGATTTTCTAGATCTTTAAAAAAAACAGTCACATTAAAATATTTACTCCTATAGAAATAAATTTACCCAACATATTTATATCTCATCTCAAGCATTCATAAGTCAGTGGTAATTTGTAGTAAGTGCAGCCAAACTGCTGGAAAATTACAGTGTTTTTTTCCCCCTCACACACAGCTAAGCATTCAAAACTTAAAAATCTAGTCTTGGAGAAAAAAAAAGAAAAAGAAATAAAAGCAGCAGCCTGACATGACATAGCTAATAAGGCCTCAGGCCAATGTGTACCTCTAAGGGTGTCAAAAGCTTCACCAACTCCCTTTCAAGTTTGTCATCCTGATACGTCACCGGCGGTCTGGAGGGATGCAGGGCTTGCTCCCTCATCGTCTCTAGCTCAGACAGTCTCGTGATTGGGTTTTTATCATCAAAAGTTATCTGCAGTTCAGTGCTTGTCTGAGAAAAATACTCCGAGTAGCGTGGCTGGCTGCTCTCCCTGTCTAGCGGAGCCCCTGGCTGTCGGAACTGAACCTCCTTCGGAAGTTGTTCAGCAGCCCTGTGCGGCCATTTTCCTTCTGTCTGGTGTGGTTCCTGAGTCCACCTGGACAGTGGGAGTCTGGTCTTTAGGTTAAGGTGCCCAGAGTTCCCGGGGGAGATCTCTGCAGGGTGGTGGCACTCTCTCCCTGCCGTATCAAAAGCCGACGTAAAGGTGTGGTCTTGGGTTGTGCTCTTCTTTTGAATTTCACACTGGAGCCGAAGCAACTGGTGCTCATGTTCCTTTATCTGCTGGTCCATTTTTTGCTTGAGGTTTTCAACTTCCTGTCTCTGGGCCAACAGCTCCTCCTCGAGTCTCCGGCACTTCTGATAGTGGTTTGCTTCCACGTGTTGGCCTTGCTGCATCTTCTCACGGTAGCACTGAAGCTGCCGCTCAAGCTCTCGGATGTTGGTCTCCCACAGCTTCGCGTTCTCTTGTGCCCGGCAGTTTTCTCTCTGGAGAGACACAAAGTCGTGCTTGATGCCTGAGAGATCGTTTTCAGTGACGACCTTGGACTCCATTAGCTTCTCCATCTTCTTCCGAAACTCATCTGCTGAGCGTTTGAACTTATCCGACTCTTCCTGGAGCATGATCATCTTCCTGTGGGTCATCTGCTCTTCGATGGTCTTCAGGTGCAGCTCGTCTTGCACCCTCTTCAGCCTGTCATTCAGCTCCTGCACCTGAGCTCGCTGCAGCTGAGCCTTCTGCTCTTCCCGCCGCTTCTCCTCTTTGGACGCGCTCAGTTCTGCGCTCAGGCTCCTCACCTCCTTCTCCGTTTTCTGGATGATCATGCTCTGCTGGTCACACTTTTGCTTGAACTCGCTTACAAGGTTTTGACTTTGGGCTAGATCATCTTCGAGGCTTTTAATTTTTCTGTGGAAATCCTGCTCTGTTTTTGTCTGCTTATGCAAGTGTTCGTTGGTGTTCCGTAACTGATCCTTAAAACCGTCTGCCTGGATCCGCAGCACTTCGCATCTCTGCTGGATGGCTTGCTTCTCGCGGACTATGTTCTTGGACTCTGCCTGAATCCTCTGCATCATCAATTTGGTTTCATTATTCTGTCTCGTGAGCTCATCCACCTTCTGCTTGAGCGTTTCTGCACACTCATTGCTTTTCTCCAGCTCTTTATTCAGCTTTTGGATTTTATCATTATTTTCTTTCTCGGCTTGAATATTCTGAAGCAACTGTGCATGGCTCCTCTCAAACTCTTCTTTTAAATGGTCTGATTTTCTCTGGCAGAGCTGTCTCCTCTCTTCTGAGAGGTCCTTCTCATCTCTCGAAGCGTGAACTTGGGAGTTTAAACACTGAATGTTCCTCTCGGCTAGTGCGTGCGCCCTGGTGACTCTGTCAACTTCCCTCTGGAGTTTTCCTTTCTCTTGATGGAGAGACTCTAATTCCAACTGATAGGTGTGCTTTATTTTCTTGAGATCGTTTGCTTCCTGCCTGACCTCTTCGGCTTTGTCTGTCGTTTGGTTCAGCTGCCTTCCCAGGTCTCTGAGCTGCTGGGAATAGCGTTCCTGAGCCTGATCCTTCCTTTCCAGATCTTCCTTGAGGCACTTGAGTGTGTTATTCGTCTCGTCCAATTTATCCTTCAGCAGCCGGGCCTTTTCCTCAGACGAGGCCTTTTCGAGCTGGACCGCGCTGAGTTCGTACTTCAGCTCCCTCATCTCTTTCTCCGCCTTCCTATTGGCCACGGTCAGCTCATCCACCTGCTGCTTCAGCTCCTCCTCTTTCTGTCTGTCCTGCTCCCTCTGGGGCCCTGCCTGTGCCACCGCAGCGCTCTCTCTACATGAAAACTGAATTTCGGTGATTTTCCTTCTGGCTTCCAACTCGACCTTTTGCTTTTCCTTCAGCTGCTTCTCGGCCACCTGCTTCTGGAAGGCCAGGTCCCGCTCCATCTGCTTCACCAGTCGCAGGAGCTCCTCCTCGTGGTCCCGCTTTCGTTGCAGCTCTTCCACCAGGGCCCGTTTCTGCTGTTCCAGATCACTGAGGCTCGAGTCCTTCCTCCGCAGATGATCTTCCAGCGTCTGCCTGGTGAAGGTGTTTTCCTGCAGCTGGCTCCGGAAGTTGCGGAGGTTCTCCTCCACCGCGGCTCGCCGAGCTTCCGCCTCCGCCGTGAGCTGCCTCACCCGCTCCAGCTCCCGCTCGGCAGCTTCCTTCTCCCTCACGATCGTCTCCAGCTCTCGGCGGTACTGCTTGGCCTCGCTCTCGGCCCGCAGCTTCTGCAGGGCGATGTCTTCCACGTTCCTCTGTTGCTTTCTCAGTTCATTTTCGGCGGCCTCCTTAACTTTCGGAAGCTCCTCCTCGACCCGGGATTTCTGTTTCTTTAGCTCAGCCACCATTGTTTCCAGTTCACCGATCTTCCCCGTAAGTTTGCTATTCTCAACCATGGTTGCTCTCTGACGCTGCAGTAGATCTGAATATGCTCCTTGCTCAGAATTCTCTTTAGACCTTTTCATCTGCGAGAAACATTTAAAGGGTCAAAGGCGTCCCATTGACATAGATTCTGCAGCCTCTGGAGCAGTACTTACGAGACCAAGGGAACTCAGATGCGGAATAAGCAGTCGCCACCAGTACCAGCACCTTCAGAGCAGAAGCCTCAGAAAGCCAGGAGGAAGGAGACAGAAATCCTGCAAGCCTGT
This sequence comes from Mus caroli, assembly GCF_978045245.1. NCBI lineage: Eukaryota > Metazoa > Chordata > Mammalia > Rodentia > Muridae > Mus > Mus caroli. The sequence continues at coordinate 31,118,411 of NW_028227256.1, read as the reverse complement.
TCGGTTACCAACCAATGTCTTCTGCCCCTCAGGAGTAATTTCATATGGAAAATTAGCAGGCTTGAGGTTCTGAAGCAAGAAATGTCTCTACAGAACAAGAGTGGGACTCCAAACTTTTATAAATAGAAAACATAAGCTTTTCTTATAATGATAGCCACTCTAGTCTCATACAACATAATTCTGTCAGCTTAGAACACCACCACCACACAAGAACCAATGAACGCAAGATTCAGTTTTCAAGAGCGGAGTTCAGTGGAAATTAAACATGATACGCGCAGTCCCATGTTTATGATTAAAGAAACAGAACAGAGAGCCAAAGTCAGAAATGGTACTTTAAAACACGGGAAAGGAGAATTATGCAAAACATTGACATTACTAAGTCAATGTTTATGCATGCGAATGTGACAGTTACAATGAAGGTCATTGCTAATGCAAAGGCAGCGCCTGTCCCTGATGGCTTCAGGTACCCCCAGGTCATCGTAGTTGGCATGCCTCATCTGGAACCCATCTTGTCAAGTCCCTTAAGATACCCCACAAATACAAAGGAACTTGTGAAATAGAAAGGATTTAAAAATATACATAGGGATTCATATCCATCTTACCAAATAAGTATCAAGAAACCTTTTAGCAGCTGGGAGGACTGGGGAAGTAAATATTAATTGAAATACTGAATGTTTGGACTAGTTTATAAACATATTCTAGTTTTCTTACTTAATATTTCGAGTCAGTATCAATTTGAAAAGAGAGATAAGAGCTGAAATAGAAAGACAAAATCATTTTATAGATACGCTTTGTTTTCACTGGAATATGTGACTTTCAAGAATTTAACTGATAACAAATCTTTTTTCTTCTCCCACTTTCTTGGTCTCTGATAATTTGGGGCTTAAAAGCTCAGCTTCCTTCATTAATCTCCCCACGGCTGTTAATATGACTCCACAGAAAAACAAGTCTCATTGTAATTGCTACGCTCAATGGTATATTTCAATTCTGTATCAAAGTCAACCCTCAGGACGCTACAGCATTCTGCATATTGAAAACATGAAGCCTTCTCAGGGCACAGACCACACACCTGTGATCCCAGTACTCAGGTTAAACCGGAGGACTTGGAGCTCTGGCCCCTCATTCTGGGTTAACCAGACAGACACTGTCTCAAAAACAAAACCACAACATTTAATTAAAAAAAATTCTTTCTAAGAACCAGTCCCTCATCAAATCTTACTCAGAAGCATAGCTTAGCTATAGCCATGCTATTCTGAGCTGTTTTCTCTTAGTCAGAATTTGTTTAACTCAGCAAAAATAAAGTAAAATCTATTGCTGAGTCTCCAGTATCTTAATTAGAGTAATTTTGGTGGCTTATTAATAAGTCTATGTTATCTAATTAACTAGATTTTTTTCACTTATGCTTAAAATTACCCTCAATAATTAGGTCAGTTACTGGTTTTACATCTTTCCATCAAACTTATGCATGAAAATCAGCTCCTTGAAAGGTCTCTTAGCTCTCTGCAGAGGGATCAATAACTTCTAGAGTTGGGTGTTCGTATCAGCTACAGAATTTCTCTACCATATCAAATACACATCTAAGTTAATGCTCTATATTTCTCTAACACATGCTGTTACTTCTGAACTCTTCAGGTATCTGCTTGTGTGTTGATTATGAAAAACTGTTCTCTCATCCTGGAGAACTTCAAGACTGTTTCAGAAGCACTAGGGGTCTAAAACTCCAGTTAGTTACATATCTTTTGCTTGTTTGACTTTCGAGACAGGGTTTCTATGTGTAGCCCTGGCTGTCCTAGAACTAACTCTGTAGACCAGGCTGGCCTTGAACTCAGAAATCCACCTGCCTCTGCCTCCCGAGTGCTAGGATTAAAGGCGTACACCACCACCGCCCGGCTACAAGTCATTTCTTACTCTTGCTGTTTCTCAGCACAATTCTAAGTTCAGGATCAAAGCTGCAAGTATCCTTTGTGTCAGAAAGAGGTTTACTCTTCTTAACACATATAAGTTTTTGGCAAAAATGCAAATCTTAAAGCTCCACACTTCTTAAGCCCATTCTTTTGCACAAATATCTATTATTAAGTGTGTCTTTTTAATACAGTTGATTTAAATTTAACTTTTAAACAAAGTATGTCAATTTAAGATGAGTAACGGAAGTGTGTGTGTGCATGGAAGCTCTCTACAGACTTCCTATGAGTGGCATCTGCACTTGATAGAAACTCAGATGTGAAGAAGCTCAAGCCACTTCTGCCCAAATCTTCCCGCTGACCCAGCACTGTGGATGATACTAATTCTACCACAATGGTTCTGAAGTAGCTGCTTTTGAGGTTTGGGGATCAAACCCATGACTAAAGTACACTAAGCCGATACTCCAGGCCACCTGAAGTAAAGCTTTAAAAATGCTTTTCTGGGGCTGGAGAGATGGCTCAGCAGTTAAGAGCAATGACTGCTCTTCCGAAGGTTCTGATGTCAAATTCCAGCAACCACATGGTGGCTTACAATCATCCTTAATGAGATCCAACGCCCTCTTCTGGTGTGTCTGAAGACAGCTACAGTGTACTTACATATAATAAATAAATAAATAAATCTTAAAAAAAAAAAAAAAAAAAAAAAAAAAACTTTTCTGTTTTGGAGACTTTAAAAACCAAACAAATGTCCAAGGCTTTCAGTCTCTTCCAGGTTAAGCTACTAATTAACGACTTGCATGTTAGCAATCAGCCATGTAAATTCATCACGAAGCTTTTCCTTCCCAAAGCATTACAGTTTCGGCTCAAACCTAGTTCCTGTTCACACGGATGTAACATGTTAACGGTTACCTCCTCCTCTTCCAGCCTTTTCAATGAATCACCAGCAAATTTAATATACTGCGTCATGAGAGTGACCAGGGCAGTGTACCGTGTCCGCAGGTCCATGAACTGCGAGGGAGAAGTGAAGAGAGCATTATTTCTGCAACCAAGGCGGTGTGTGACTGCTGACCGATGCCCGCGCTGCCGCCGACTAGGCTTTCGGGAATAAAACACACTTATCCAGTAGTTGGTCTCACTTCAGGAGTAACGAGCTTGCTGCTCTCTTTGTATGCCCCACCTCCTTCTGGGTATACTCATGAAACATATTATTTTCTGTGTTAATAAATGATCTTGACTCTAAAAGAGTTTTTAAAGAGACTTAATAAAATGTAGTACTGTGGTACTTTCTGTCTCAAGGATTATCTAAGAGAAACACTAGAAGTAAACCATCATGCATTCCCAAAATTGTTATATACTAATATGCCATTAAATCATTTAAAAATAATTAAAATGGCCAGTTTTATACTAGTTATGCTTTACCAGGAGAAAGTAAAAGTGTTTTGAAAACATTGTTTCTCTCTTCCTGTCCTTTGCCCTTCTGTGTTTGTTACCTCTTGAATAACGAGGTCTGCTGAGCTCTGTATCCGCCGTCGCTTCACTGGTGACTTCTGCTGGGAATCCACCATAGCCCTGTAGGTCATTGTTTGCAATTCGTAGTCCTGCATGAAAGAACCAATGTGATAAAAATTAATTCAAGCAAAGCCTGACAGCTTCACTCCATAGGGACTGACCACAGAGCATTGGCAACTAGTTCACTGAAACAATTTTAAATAAAAAAAGTCAACGATGAATACTCCATTTTATTGTTGTGGTTGTTGTTTTTAGAGACAAGACTCCTCTGTGTAGCCCTGCCTGCCCTGGAACTCACTCTGTAGACCAGGCTAGAGATGCATGAGCCTCCCTTGCAAGTGCTAAGACAAAAGGCATGCACTACCACTGCCTGCCTTGAAAACGAAAAATTTAAAGACCTATTTGATTCTAGAGATACTTGCGAGGCAGTGACATGAGCAGAGACATGTGCAGTGGTCAGCAAAGGTCCCAGTTGTCTTTAGAACTCGAGAAAACATTCACTGCAGAATACTATCAGTTATAGGCATCCTCCACTTATTCAACAGCAGAGCTATGGAGCTGGGAGCCTAAGATAGCATCAGTGTTAGCATCAAACTATGACAGCGTTTCTTCAGGACAAGCTAAATGTTCTCTACAGTTTAAATTAAAGAGAAAAGGAGAGCAGTAAGAAACCAATGTCAGAGCTGAGGGGATGGCTGGCTCAGTGGTTAAGAGCACTGACTGCTCTTCCAGAGGCCCAGAGTTCAATTCCCAGCAACCACATGGTGGCTCACAACCATCCGATGCCCTCTTCTGGTGTGTCTGAAGATAGCTATAGTGTACTCATATAAATAAATAAATAATTTTTTTTAAAAAAGAAAGAAACGTTTCAGAGCTATGTATTTGGGGCATCTGTATACTTTCATGCATTCACAGAGACAGAGAAAATGAACCAGTCACGGGCTATCACCTGACTCATTTCATACTTACTAGGCATGTATGCAAAAGATTAAATGGGGACTTTCTCTTTTTAAACAGAATGGACTGACTTGAACTGCTTTAAATCTATGCTATAGCATTATATAGCTATTCGTCTGTCCTCACCTTGACGGCAGTCGAGTACTGCTCTGAGTATTTCTGACACTCATCCATTTTGCTCTGCTTCACCTCTATTTCAGACACCAGCATCTGTAACACAGAGTTTAGAGAGGAGGAGACAGGAGCTCTACAGCGTCAGTAATGAAAAAGCATGCAGCCACTCAATGCTGCACTGCATAATGCGTCATACTTACACGTGCCTTGACTTATAAATAACAAACTTCCAGGAAAGATTAATAAGCGATCTACCCTTGGGAGGCTTTCAGGGCAGAAATGAGAAGTTTGCAGAACAGACGTGGTGCCATTCCTTATACCCACTCCAGATGCAAACTGTTAGACATTACGGGCTGCTAATGATAAAACCTTAAAGTATCCAACTTCCCACCAATCGCCACTAGCTAGGATTCTATCTATTACCTCTGGCCATGTGTATTAATTTAGCAAGTATAAACTATACTGCCAGCATATTATCAAGAAAAATTAGACCCAGCCTCTGAAACCCGGAAAATGAAGTCTGTGGAAACTACTCTAACACACTCTTCAATATCTACGCTTTTATAAATGACTTTTGGAAAATAAAAGTAAATGCAGGCAAGTTTAAGGTATAGAATTCTCACAGGCATCATCATTCCTCACAGTGGTCTAAGCAACTGCCTTTGATTCCAAGACAGGAGAGAAAGGTGAGGCTTGAGGCGGACCAAATTCAGACAGAATCTCAGTTCAAGTACCTTCTGTTGGTTCAGCTGCAGGGCCAGGGCTTTGCTGTTTTCTGGCTGATTTTCCTGAATTTTTCTCTGGGTCGTTTCAATGTGCTGGATCCAGTCATCGAGAGGGTGGTAGGAGTCCCTGTAGTGCTTCAGGGACTTCCCGATTCCTTCTAAGTCCCGGAGCCTACAAGAACAGCAATGGAATAGTCACATTCCAGCAGGAATGGGGAAGGGCAGGGAAGAGCCACCAAGCACAACAGGGCAGATACCTGGCAGCAGCCTAAAACACAATTCCAGCAGCACCTGCCCCATGCGGTTTCTGGGTGAACAGACATAGCCTGTCCCAGGAGCTATGAAGTTTGTCGGTGCTGTTTTACTATGGCACTGAGGCTAAAGCTGAAAATGCAGGGCAAGTGGCCTTCATTACAATCAGTCAATCAACGGATCCTGAGTAGCTTATTGCTATGTAGAGCCCAAGAAATAAGCTTATGATTTATTTTATAAACTCAGTTATTTGAACATTATAAGTTGGTAATAACTTTTAGAGCAGTAGACTATTATCTTTTTAAAAGACAGATTATACAAATGTCAGGATAAATCAGCAATTTTAATTGTGCACAGTTGAAAAGGTCATTTTTCTGGAGGTAGTGACATCTCAGCAATTAGGAGCACTGGCTGCTCTCCAGAGGACTTAAGTTTGGTTCCCAGCATCCATATAGAAGCTCACTACTGACTGCAACTCTAGTTCCAGAAGAGCCAATGCCTTCTTCCTGCCTCTTCTGCAAAAGAGAGTCTATAAGAAAGAAATGGAAGTAGGGAACAATCCTACAGCTAACACATTAGTATGGAATGTCACTTAATGCCTGGTAAGTTTGGAATTTGCCTTCTGTACACAAAGGGACTCCCACCTACATGTGCACTGAACAGAAAGGTGACCCACCTGTTGTCGATCTGGACATGAATGCTCTGCCACCTTTCGACAAGCTGGTCTGCCTTTTCTTTGTGCCAGTCAAAGTCAAGGTCCCGTTCTTTGTGTGTCTTGAACATCTCATCACTGATGGCTTTTGCTTTCTGCAACTCGTCTTCCAATGCATGGAACACCTCTCTCTTCTCATCTACTTCTGATCGCCATTGCTGAAATACATGAATCAATGGACAGACATCATGATATAATGTATCAACAAGTCATACAGAAACACACTGTTTACCTAGGGTTACAATTTGTCCATCATTGTATGACATATATTGAAATGCTTGGTTCCAGTTGGTGGGACTGTTTGGGAAGGATTAGAGGGTGGCTTCGTTGAAGCAAATGTGTCAGTGGGGTTGGGCTTTGAGGTTTCAAGAGCCCAGGTCTGGTTGCTCTCTCTCTCTCTGTCTTGGGCTTGTGGATTAAATGTAAGCTCTCAGCTATCTCTCCAGTGCCATGCCTGCTTGCCTGCTGCCATGCCCCTCACCATGATGATCATGGAGTCACCATCTGACACTGTAAGCAAGCCCCCAACTAAAAGATTTCTTTTATAAATTACCTTGGCCCTGATGTCTCCGCATGGCAATATATCAATAACTTATACTGGAATGATTGAGTGTAGTTATTTATAGGAAGTTTTGGAATTAGAAGTGTGAAACGGAGGTGGCACACTCAGAAACACTCTCTACATCAGAGTCTTAGTGCAGGATGTTTGACGCTCAAGCTTTGAGCTAGAGGAATGACTCGGAGCAGGACCTTGGAGCCGTGGTCAGAAGTGAGACTCTTACCTTTAAAGTACTCATTAAATTCTCAATGTTATTCTTGTCTGCTATAACTGCTTCCTCTTCACACAGTTTTGTTTCGTAGAGTTTGACAAGGGCTTCTGCAGCTTGAGTGTTTTTTAAAACCAAATTCACAGTCTTCAACCTTTAAGGAGAAATAAATACTAGTTCATGCTGTTCAATGTCTTCCCCCGACACACACTGTAGACTTAGAGAGGGTCATTAAAACTCATGACATGGGACACTGACTGGCCTCCTATCCATGTAACAGTCAGTTGATTCTTTTCGTAATAGACACCACCCCATACCCCACCCCTAGGAGGCATTTACGCAGATTCCAATAGGTTCCTAGGTTCCAATAGGTTATGCCAAGCATGAGTGGAAACCCCAAAAAACTACAAAAAGGGAGTTTATAGGTAACCCCCTCACCCATGGAGAAATATCATCAAACTACAAAAAGGGAGTTTCCAGGTAGCCCCTCCCCCCCCAAACATGGAGAAATATCATCAATCTAGTTTCTTAAGATAAATGGATCGCCCGCAGAAGCACTGAGAGAGGGGGCGGGGTGAGAACTGAGTGCTGACATACTTCTCTATGTACGTGGAAGACATAGAGTAGATCTGACTCATGCTCTGAATGACCACGCTGAGCTCTGATCGGAGAGCGGGGACAGACGGCGAGTCAGCCGCTTGGCTGAAAAAGTCTTCACACTTATTTGTGATCGCTCCCAAGTCATCTTTAAGCCGATCCAGCTCTTTCTTCAGTTTCTAGTACAGAAAACAAACGGAGGTTATCTTCGTCTCTGCCATGGGCATGGTTCTTACGGCAGCTTAAAAACACATTTTGTAGTTTATTACCAATATAAGCACCTGTATAACCTTTTCCTCTACCAAGTAAACAGAAGCACACCAATCCAGCTTGATAACCAGTAATTATTACTGCATCTTCCTTTGACCTAAATCTCTAACTCTGTAAACAGCAGGTGTATGATGACTCTCTGCGAGAAGCCCACCAGGGTGCCTCTATGTTTACTACCTCAGAGGCAGACCTCAGTCATGGGATCTTAGTTCACATCCAGTAAGAAATGCACAACTGAACTGAAGTCACAGTTTCATGCAGGAAATCAGAAGGTGACATTCAGGGTCTCTAAGAGGAAATGACTCTGGCTTTGCTAACACGTGTGTAACTCTTACCTCCTGCTCCGTGATCCTGAGCATGCTTTCATGTAAATCATCTCTTTCCAGGGGAGTCCGGATCTGCTGAATTAACCTGTCTTCACAGCTCTCCAGGCGGAGCCGAATGTTACGCACTTCCGAGATGTAAAGATTATACACAGATTCCTCTTGCTCCTCTGTGAAAGGACACATGGTGTAAGTAATTTCCACTCCCCAGGAAGCTCTCCTGCAAGGTTCATTACAACAGCTTTGTTCTTACTGAGACAAACCAGTGGTTCCTATTAGCACAAACCCTAAGGACATAACCTTAAAACAGAAATCTTAGAATGTGAATTTTAAAACTTAAAAATTACTAAGCAAATTTTCCTAAGGCCATTTAAAATACCAAATCATCACTGAAATGCCCAAAGGAAGTAATGTATTATTCTGTTTAATAATCACAAAAATGTGAATTATATGCTATCAATTAACCATTAAATTAAACCAAGATCTAAAAGGAAAAAGCAGGTAAAAAAATTTTTGTTAATTGGGCTGGAGAGATGGCTCAGTGGTTAAGAGCACTGACTGCTCTTCCAGAGGTCCTGAGTTCAATTCCCACCAACCACATGGTGGCTCACAACCATCTGTAATGGGATCTGATGCCCTCTTCTGGTGTATCTGAAGAGAGCAACAGTGCACACACATACATAAAATAAATAAATAAATCTTTAAAAAATTGTTAATGTTTTAAGGTTTTAAAAACACAAAATATTACTAATAAAATCATTTGTTTCTAAATAGTATGAAGAGTTAGGACTAAGATTGATATTAAATAAAACTTAACTAAATGAGGCACTTTGCTTTAACTGCTGTGTAAAACTTAACACGGGAAAAGAATCAGATCTTTCGTGATCCTTAAGGACCTCCATTCTGAGGGTTGCCGGGTAAAGCACAGCAAATGTGCTTCCCACAGATGAGCTGAGGCTGTCGACTGTCCCTCCACTTGGGGGGCATTTTTAGTTATTCCAGTTTTAGAAATTAATGATCTTGTATGGCATCTTCGTAGCTCAGAAGTTCTGATTGTTACTGGTGGCTCTGGAATTGAACTCAGGGCTTCATGCATGAAGTTATGTGCTCCTGAGTTCCATCCCCTGCACACACACACATTTTCATACTGTTCAGCCATCCTGCATGCATGTCACAGTTGAAGGATGTAATACACCCAAGACTGAGATTTCCAAGGGGAGTACAAGAGTCAGGACGAAACCCCCACAAGGAAAAGAAACCTGGCAACCCCATGCCTTACCTCTTTCTGCAGACTTGAGAAGCTCTTGATAATACTTCCTGCACACACTCACTTCCTTTTCGAGTTGACTTATATCCGAGCCTGAGAATATTTGGGATTCCTGGCTGTCCTCCAGGAAATCCTCCAAGCGGGACTGGAGATTACTGAGGACCTGCTGGTGTTCGCCAGGCAACATCGTCTTTATCTAAGAACAGGGATCCTTGGATTAATGACTTAGCGCCAGGAGCTACATCTGAGTGGGGAGGCTCGTAAATGATGTCATACTCACCGAAGCCACATTGCTAGCTCGAATTCTGTCGATTTCATTGACTAGATAGTGCCAGGAGACTACACTCTTCATGTTTATGTGAGACTCATGCCAGAGAGCGAGCACACTCTGATACTGTTGCTCAATTCTGAAATTCATACAGGAGAATACAGATTTTAGGCCTTTTTACTCCTTCCTGAAAAGATGCTACAATATTTATTTCTAAATGCCCCTGTGTAGTAGCTCCGGAACTTTCCAACCCCGTAGGTCCCTGACACAGTACTGATGGCTTCTCTAACCTTCAGAAAGACCCCAAACCATACAAACCTGTTGGCAAAGTCAACTGCTTCTTTGTTTGGTGGGGGAACAGTAAAACACACAGATGGGACCATGGCCTCGTTCCCAGTAGGACTGATGACCTTCCATTTAGCTCGATGAGAGTTGTTTGCCAAGACACACTCATCGTCTTTGTAAATGGTTATCTGGTTTTAAACGGAAGAAAGGAAAGCTGAGGTCACCATCAATTCATCTTCCTCCACACTCGATCTTGGGAATTACTATATATATATGTGTGTGTATCTTATGAGACAGAGAAATGCCTTCTGGCTAGGAAGCATTATGACGTCATTTAATATCCAGTCTGCTTTGAGAATTACAAGTACCTCAATCTGTCTGTAGTCACAGATGGCTTTGATGGGGATGGACGTCTTGAGTGGGTTGTCAGGATTCCTTGGCTTCAGCTGCACCACTGTCTTTGCTCGCCCCATCAGCCCTGCCACCACACTCCTGTACTGCAGGAGTTCCTCCTTTTCCTCCTAGGCAGCAAACACAGAGGGACTTTAAAATTAATGATTCGAACTTCCCATCCCACAGGGCCTTTCACAAACCATCATCACTGAAGAATGCCCTGACTACTGGGGACACCTTCCACATCTCCCATCCCTCTTGAAGCCCTCTTCCTTCCTTTTTTCTGGTTATTTTGTTTCCGTTACTACTATGTACCAGTCTATGGTTATTTTGTTTCCTTGTTGCTGTTACTACTATGTACCAATCTATGGTGTTGTTTCCCTTGTGTTACTACTATGTACTAGTCTACGGTTATTTTGTTTCCTTGTTGCTGTTACTACTATGTAACAGTCTACAAGCCTTTTGTTTATTTAGTGTACAACTGTGTTGCTACCCTTTAATATCTAGGCACCACAAGATAGGGTGATTCCTGCCTGCTTTGTCCATTGTTATATCTCCAGAAATGAAAACTGATCACACACATCACTGCTAAAGCAGTTTAAACATCATCAAAAACTACCCAAACCAAAGTCTCAGTTGAATTCGAGACAGCTGTGTGTCTGAAGTACAAATCTGTATGTAACATATAACATATAAACATAGAACAAAACACTAATCGACCCTGCTGTTTGTACGACAAAGCCCAGAGTTTCTGCGTCCTTACCATGGACTCCTGGACGAGGTCTTCCAGTTTGTGAATGCTGCTGGATCTGTCACAGCTGTACTTGCGCTGGATGGCATCTTTCAGATTCCGTAGGTAATCAGTGGCTTCTTTGGCATCATTGAAAAACTAAAGAGAGAAAACTTGGCAGCTGTAGTGCACTCAATGCCAGGAAAACGCAGAGTTGTCAAATCTGGTTCTCAGGCCCTCTGTGCGCCGCTGACAAGCCAGGACAGAACCAAAGCACAAAGCAACAATAGCAGCATCCTTTCTGAAGCTCAAACTAATCTTTAACTTGGGAGGCTACAGATGAATATTAATTATGCAAAGTGTACATGTATATTATGCATTATGTTTTGGCTTTATATTATTTTGATCAAAAGCCTGTTTTCCTTTAGGGTTCAATCAATCTTTTAAGTAGGGGTGGAATTTCATGCAATATATTAAAATTTCTAAAGGAAAAAAATGAAGTCTTTATGTGATTGACTCTATAGTATATATTTTTCCTTAATATCGAACAACTTTTTAGAGTGATCTTTTTTGTACAGTATTTGTGTGTGTGTAAATCAGAGGTCAACAACTGGTGGCTTCTTCATTTCTCTCCACCCTGTTTCTTTGATATAGGGTCTCTCACTGAGCCTATATAATAATAATTATCCATTATTATAAAATAATAATTATTTTTATTATTATACTTCTATCCTTATTATATTTGTATTTATCATATATTATAATATATTATATATGTATATTATAAATATATAGACATATTATATTGATTAGTTATATTAATAAGTATTATCAAATAACAAGTATAACTAATTATTAATAAATGTCTCATTATTTGTCTAGGCTGGCTGGCCAGCAAGCCTCAGGGATCTTCTGCTCACTTTCTTTTTTCATAAGTATAGTTTCTGGGGAATGAACTCAGTGCAAACAATTTGCCAACTAAAGCCATCATCCAGCCATAAGATTTCTTCCTTAAAGGCCAGACTTTCCCCTCTAGGATGAGACAGCAGCACTTATGTCCTGAAAAGAACGTATTGGCTTACTCCCCGTGTGCTCTGCACATGTTTCTTTGTGGTAGTTCTGCACCTCGGCCCAAACAGCAATGCTGTGTGTTCACGCTGCGGATCTACCAACGTACCTCAAAATAGGCAGAGTTCTCCTGAATGTGCTGCTCCACGCACTGGCACAGCTGTAGGATCCAGCTCCACTGCGTCTGCATGGCTGCTCTGTACGCCTGAGGGAGAAAACACAGTGAAAGCTGGGCCAATCAATGTAATTATTACATTTAATATATAATAATATTTAAAACACTCATCTATTTGAAGGTTTATTATTTAATGCAGAGTATTTATCTCTCATAAAGAAAAAATACTGTAAAAAGCACATCTAATACTGAAACCTGTTTATGTAGAAGGTGCAATTCCTGGCCTCCCAGGAGGGGGCGCTCTGTGTGCATTAAGGATGTCTAAAGCCTGATCTAGCTTCCTCCTGGAATGTCACACTGCTCCTGTCTTGTGGTCAGGCACGTGTTCCTACAGATGTGCACTTAGCTGCCTCTGGGGATCTAGCAACACATAATATTATTTGCTCCCTCAAACTAAGCTACATTTCTGCTTGTTACACATGGTAAGTACACAGAACACCCCTCCACTCCATCAGATGAATTTACCCACAAGGAGCTCCATGGGTCCTAAAAATAGCCTGCTACCTTTATCCTAAGAGATGGTGAAGAGAAGATCAGCATGACTTATTGGGACAGTTATTTTCGAACCACACTGTAGTAAGCACTCAGAAGTGTTTTGTTTTTAACTAGTGGACGAGGTTTACGGTTGCTGATGCATCAGCCCATGCCTCGACCTTTCTTACCTCGATGGTCAAGCGGGCTGGGTGGTTTTCCAGAAGCAGCTGCTCTGCGATCTCCTGAACAGCTTTAATGCTCTCCTCCTTCTGCTCCAGCTCCCGCATCAGCTCCTAGCGAGGAAGCATCAAGAAGCATATCAGAAACACGGCAAGCTCTTCAGGTCCAGTGCTGGCACCTGAGCCAAGCGCAGCCGACTCACCGCATGGTAGCTTTTCTTCCGGGCGACACTGCTGTTTCTCTCACTCCAGTCATAAGCGACTTCCGACTCCTCCTTTTCATTCAACCAGATAAGCTCGTTAGTTGCACGGGTTACAAAGTTGTGGAGTGTATCGAGGTGCCGCTCCTGATTTCTGGATGTATTCTTTTTAAGGAAAACCCATTGTAAGAGTCAGGTCCTTTTGCAACAGGCATAATGAAAACAGAACGCTTAAAGCAAACAAATTAAAAAGAAAAAGAAAATACTTACCAAGAGTTTAGCGTACTGACTCTCTAATCTGTGCAACTTATCTGTGTAAGAGAGTTTCAGAGGCGCTGTCATCTGAATCTAAAATATGGAAGCAGAGGCATGGGGAGTTAGGGATGCTAAGTTCTCACTAATACTAATTACTGAGTTACAGGGTCTTTAAGTAAAGAGAAAATAGTATCAAAATACAATAAAATATTTAAAAACACAAAAATTCATATACCTCACTAATTTTAGCTTCCTTAAGGCTGGATTCAAATTCTTCAATGGCTCGGTGAACATTTTTATGGTTTTCTAAATGGCTTTCAACACTTGGCAAATCTGAGCCCCATTCAGTGCGGTCCAGCTGCACCTAAAATAGTAAAATAATGATTTACAGAAGGAGGAGGAGGAGGGAGAGAAGGAAGAGGAAGAGGAAGAAAAGGAGGAGGGAGAGAAAGGAGGAGGAGGAGGAAGAAAAAAGTAGTAGTAGTTGTTTCACGAATAAGACTGGACAACTGCGACAAACATTACCTGCATCTCATCAACCCAGTTCAAGAGATCTTGAACAAATTTCATATTGACTTCCTCTTCTGTCAAGTTCTGATCCAGCAAAGACGACTTGAGAAGGGGCTTTCGGATCTGCATTAGCTTCAGAGTCTGTAATGAATTTGGCTCTACCCCTAAACTGAAGTTTGGAGCTACAACTGAAGGGAACCCAGGTGCATACACCGGAGTAACTGATGGCGTCAGGCGGGAAGTCATCCCGGACGACAAGCCAGAAGTCACGCTAGAAGACGTCAAGGAAGGGGTTAAACTCTGGGTTAGCCCTGAGTTCAGGCTGGGGTGTAAGGTTTGTGCAAATCCTGAGTTTAAGCTTTGAGTGATTCCTGATATCATGAGCTTGGTCTGTTCCGTGGTCAGCATGCGTCCTTTGCTGTACACTGAGGAACATTCGTTCCTTAAGGCCATAATCTCATCACGCAGCTTTGCAACCCTGTGGAGAACACAGAGACATCTGAGGTGGGACAGAAAAGACTAATGCAAACCGCTGGCTTTAGCCAGTGTATCAGTGCTGGCTCTGCAATGGCATCCATCAGTCATGTACCACTGCTGCAAGACTCTAATGGTAGCTAGCGCTGGCCCAAGAAGGCACACAGGAGCTCTGCTTCCAACAATTGTTCTGCAAACCTACTTGCTTGAGAAATGCCAATTTTGTTTTTAAAAAACATCACTGAAACCATCTTGATAAAACTTTGCCTCATGTTTAATTTTTAATGAGTATCACACTGTGAGAACTCTCTACATTATTAATTCTTATAACTGGCACTTATAAGGAACATAATTATATACCATAAGGCAATGGTTCTATTATTTGATATTTAGGATAATAATTTTTTATAAGCTATGTCTGGCATGAACATAAGGTTTTCTAATTTCATCTAATTATCTTCTAGAAAATAACCACTGGCTCACAGAAGTGGAACCACTGGCTCAAACGTGATTCACAAGGACGGACACAGAGACAGAGACTACCTAAGGTTCGCCGGGTTCTCTTCCCTCTGCTCCCATAACCTTCTCATATAGGTTTTGGATTTATTGTTTATTTTTTGATGGTCATTTTCCTCCTGAGGTAGAGTCTTACTATGTAGCTCCTGCAAGCCCTGGTATCTATAATTCTTTCCAGAGAATCCATGTGGGTGCCACCATACACAGCTTTAGCTACACATGTCTCTTTTTCTAATATTTGATTATGACCATTTTTATAACAGAGTAATCAGAAAACGGATGAGAACCTTTTTTACAATTTTTCTTTTTCTAATGTTATAAATTACCCTTTTCTTCCTCTTCCTCCTCCTCTTCTTCCTCCCCCTCCTCTTCCTCCTCCTTTTCTTCTTCTTCCTCCTCCTCCTCATCATCTGGAGGTCTGAGGACTAAACCTAGGGCCTTAACTTTGGCTTACTTAAATATTCACTCTACCTCTGGGTCACATCCGAAGACCCACATAAATATCCTGAACACTTAGAAATAAATATAGGCATTAAAAATATTCATTTTAATGACTCCAACATTTCTGTGACAGTAAATGTTAATGAGAATGACATTCTGTGACAGAGGGAATGGACAACCAATGACCAGCCCAACTTGAGATCCATCCCACGGGCAAGCCGCAATCCCTGACACTATTAATGATACTCTGTTATGCTTGTAGACAGAAACATGTTGTCCTCTGAAAGGCTCCACCCAGCAGCTGACTCAAATACAGATACCCACAGCCAAATAGTAGGTAGAGCTTGAGGACTCTATGGAAGACTAGGAGGAAGGATTGCGGGCCTCTGAGAGGATAGAAACTCCACAGAAGACCAACAGAGTCAACTAATCTGTACCCTTGGGACTCTCAGAGTCTGAACCACCAACGAAAGAACATACACAAGCTGGACCTAGGCCTCCCCACTCATGTGTAGTAGATATGCAACTTGACCTTCACGTGGGTCCTGAACACTGGAATAGGGCAGGGGGCTATACCAAAAGCTGTTGCCAGTATGTGGGATATGTTCTACTACCTGGGCTGCTTTGTCTGGCCTCTGTGAGAGAAGAAGCACCTAGCCTAGCAGAGACTTGAACTGCCAGGGTCAGGGGATATCCAGGGGGCCCTACCAGCTCAGAGGAAAAGGGAAGGGGTTAGGGGAAGGATTGTGGGAGTGGATGACCTGGAGGGGTCAGGGAGTGGGATGTAAAGTGAATAAGTTAAAAAAAAACCCTAAATTAGATTTTTAAAAGTTAATTATACATGTTGATTCTACTTGTTTTTTATAGAAATATCACGATTCACACACTGTATATTGTATATTCCCATTATGTTCTCACACTAACTGGACAAAAGAACTAAGGATCGCTCCTACCTCTGCACCAGCTGATCGGCCTGGTAGTATTTCCCATCTATCAGAATCTGTACATCAATCACATGCTGGCGTAAAAGGTTCTCACATTCAAGTATGTACCCGGCAATCTCCGCTTCGTTCTGAAACTGGACTCCCGACTCTAACCTTTTGGAATCCTATAGTTAAAAGAACTCGGCATTAATTCCATAAAGACAGAGGTCCAAACCAGCTTTAAACCTCAAACTCCAAAAGTAGGAGAGACGCCTCTTGGGGCTTTATTTGTTTTGGTTCAGGCGCATGCCCTTGGCTCCCTGCCTCCTCAGCGAGGAAATAGCAATCATGATCCTTCAAAGCTTCGGCAGAGAACAGGTACCAGGAGTCAATCAACTGTTGTGGAAGTTTCCAGTTTACCCCAGCACACACCAGCCCTCTACAGCAAGCCCTGGCCCTTGAAGTCGACTTACAGACTGGAGAGCATTTCGGGCGAGGATGAGTTTGTCTTCGCAGCTGACACTATCCCTCTGAACTCGGGTGGCAATCTGCTGCAGCATATCCAACCTAAAAGGGTCAAAAGGGAAAAAAGAAAAAAAAAATCTTCTTTTTTGAAGTCAAAGAGCTAACCAGTCCCGAAATACGACCCCTGTAAGGAAGGAAAGACAACCTCATGCTGAAGACTGCGTACCTGTGTCCATCCAAGGACTCATTACTGAAGCTAATGCAGGAGTTGATCAGCGTGGGACCACAATGAACGGACAGGAGATTCTCATTGGAATCCAGACTAGTCCGAGTGCTGGTGGTGTTAGTAAACACAGAGTCGCTGCTACGGTAACTGTAGCTACTGCTCTGCATTTTCGGTCCTGAAATGCTACCCTAGGACCATGCAAGGAGGACTTCTACCACGAGAAAGCTGGACTTCTACCAGGCGAAAGGCAGTCTAAAAGGAGGGGCAGGGCTTTAGCGGATCCTTAAATATGCTGCGGCGTGCATATGCAATGCACTGCACATACTATGCTGATAACTATTCTAAAGAATCCTGCCTACAGACATTCATTTGCTTGCTGAGGTTTGCCTTTTGTTTGTAGCCAGCATTAAAGCCCTGCAAGTACGGGCAGAGCAGGACGATTGGGCGTCACTGGGAAAGATATGCCAAATATTTTCACCAAGAGTCATCCAGCTTCAACCACCTAAAAAACAACTCAGGTATACACAGGAGCCCGGGCAGCACCAGTGAAGGTAATTCTATCAATACCAAGCACCAACTAGAAACACAAAGCTCAGATCACACAGCTAGACAAATGCTGGACAGCAAGCAGATCCCACGTGCTTCCTAACACAAGGTAAAATGCTGGACTAATCAATAAGTCAATAATCAATAAGCAAGCACACGAATTTAAGGAGGAACCAAATCTGTTTCCATTTGACCATCTCTTCCATTGTTCACCACATTAAATTAACTGGAAAAATGTTCAATTACTTTTCTTTGTGTGATAGACTCTCTCTCCTAAGCCACTACTGCTCGGATTCTAAAAGCCAAAGACTCCACACAGAATATTGGCTCAGTAACTAAGTACAAATGTGTCTGGGCTTGCTTCTTCTTCACACAGACTAGTACAGGCCCCAAGAACATCGATTCTTCCCTGTTTGTCTTCTACACACTCCAAGCCACATAGCTATAATTTGCAATACCTGGTCTGTGCCCACAAAAGACTTGTGTCAAGAAAAATGAAGGTTTTTATCCAAATACTTCCCTACCTCCAATGCTACAAAGCCAAACTGAGTTAAACATTTTAATTTTCAAAGAGCATTTACCAAGTAAAAGAGAACAATTAAAACCAGGAACAGCTGCGCCGTACACTTATACAATTGCTGTGTACCAGAAAAGGAAACATTTCACACACAAAACCTCATCTTGTATTCAAAACCACCAAACACGGTAGGTATCGTTACGTCCTGTTACAGATGAAGAAACTGAGGCCTCGACACTGAAGAACTTGTCTATGATCACATGACTTCCAAGTTGAAGTAATAAGCCTAACCCAGAATAGACTGGCTCCCCGGTCTTGAAGTCTCAACCGCTTTATTTCATTAGCATGGTGTTGTGGTTTGAATGTATCTCAAAAGCGCCATGTGCTGCAAACACAATCCCCAGTACAGCATACGGAGACGGGAAGATCGATGACGTCATTAAGGCTCAACCCTCATGAATAAATGAGTGTCACTATCAAAGGGGCAGCTTGGTTCCTGTGGCAGTGGCTAATGAAGCATTGGCTCTCCTGCCTCAGTGAGCATCTGTTGTCTCCTGTGCCGATCTGATTCCTCACCGGCCACCTCACTTCAGTCTCCTTTCTGCCCTCTACCAGGGGAAGGTGAAGCGCACAGGTCCTCAAAGACGCCAGCCTTAGACAGCATCCCTCAACCTCTGCAACTCCGAGTCACCAACTTCTTCCCTTCTTTTTTTAAAGTATGAGACAGTCTTTTCTATAGTCCAGGCTGACCTGCAACTTGCCCTGCCCCTTTTTTAGCTTCCCAAGTACTGGGCTTACAGTAGACTTGCACTCTAACACAAGCCTAGATAATAAACTTCTTTTGTGATATGTATGCAATCTGTAGCAATACAAAGCGGATTATGATGCATATTAAAATTCAGATACTGCTGTAGTGACCAAAACTATCTTTTCTTGGTATCTTTAATTCAAATGGCTCATTTAATGCTTCATTTTAACTACCTGTAAGGGCTGCATCCTAAGCATTTACAGTTCATTTCGGTTCATAGGCTGCTTATGTAGACATGGTAACTTTATGAGTTAACAAGGATGCAGCCAGTAATAAAGGGTGGACTTGCCTTTGCATTCATGTGTAATATATTGATTATCTTTAATTCATTACTCCATGGCAACACTGAAGTCGGTGTCTAAGACAGTGAGGATACAGCTACACTGCATTGAGCAAAGGCACTGATAAGGGACCCAAAATGACAGCTCCTCTCTACATTCTCAGAGCTGATACCTAAGTAACAGGTGGCTTAAGCAACACATGAAGAAATATGAAATTATAACCAAGGTAAGCACCCTGAACAATACTCAAATAATTAGTCATTAAAAAAATAAAGGCATATGAGCCAGCCTGGGACACTACTGGAGAGAACATGAAGGCTGAAGTCAAGGAAGGAACAGGAGTAAAGAGAAGCAGCAAGTGAGGCAGACTCCCTGCCAAAAGAACAGACCACACTACCCCTGTGACGAGGGGACGATACAACCCAGCACAGGACAGCTCCTAAGAGACAGGTAGAGTGGCAGCTCTGCAGCAAGAGCTGCCTATCACACTTGCCTTTCGCTGTGAGGAGGGACACCAAGGACAAGCTTCCCGTACCGCAGTGGGGCTGTAGGATTATGGCCTCAAGGGAATAAGCACATGGGACATGGCTGGGCAAGCGGCTTCGGGTAGTGCATTTGCCGAGAAGGTCTAGAACCTCTGCACTTGGACGAGCGGGTGGGTGGTTCCTGAAGGCTAAGGTGTGCCTTCCTGCGCCATCCGTGAGGTACAGTTAGAGCACAGGCCAGCCTCTGCCTCACTAAGGCTTCTGCTTCTACTTCCCAAATGCTAGATTTGCAGGCAAGTGCCGTGCAACCACTTTTATGTGGTGCTAGGGATGGTACCCATGGTTTGGTGGATGCCAGACAAGTACTCTAACTGAACACACCCCAGCCTCTCTTGCATTTTAAAGGGAAGGCCTTCTACCACCACAAGAGAAGGCCGCCATATAAAAAACTTCAACAAGAAACAAAATAGCAAGTCCCTAACCTACCAGGTTCCAAACTTGGGCCCTGGTAATTTATGGTCCCTTGGAGAAAGACTTCTGGGTACTTTTTTGTTTTAAACTATAATATCTTGTTAGATGAGACTCCACACAGCAATCCAACCTACCAGGTCCTTTACATAGTCACTAATTTACTCTTTAACTGTTCTTGTTAGCATTTCTAGATAGGGAACTAGAAGGGGAAAAAAACCTAAGAGACTTATCCAAGGTCATACTAACAAGTCAATGTAAAATGTAATTTGTGTGAGCCTCCAGTCCCCATGAGAGGCCATGCCTCATACAACACAAGGGACAGCTCCTGAGGAAAGACCAAGGTTGAACTCTGCCCTCCACACGCACATACACGTAAGTGCCCAGGCAGACATGAACACACACACAGAGTGAGAAACAAATCAACCAACCAACAAAACAAAACCACGTTCTCAGGGCATGAGGATTGTGGGCTCCGGTCTAGGACAGCATCCCTACCTCTCCACCTCGGGACGTAGCGCCTTCTCCCGCTCAAGCATGGCGATGATGAGTTTGCCCCACTCCTTCTCGATGTCGTTCGGATGATACCCTTGAAGGAGTTTGATGCGCCCAAACTCGATCCAGATCTTAAGGGAACAAGAGAACTAATGTAGTGCTGAGAACCGGAGACAACTCCAGAGTGCTTTAAAGTACCGAACAGTACTTGGCTCACCTCTAATAATTTATACAGTCGTTTAATTTTTGATTTCTCCATCTCCTTTGGTGGGATTTCTTTCTCTTTGAACTGTAAATACTGATTATAAAGTGCCTACAATGGAAAGGGAAATGAATTACAGTCCGAGTTCACAGTCTGCTTGCATGGCATCATTTCTGTTATCAGTGCTCCAGGTGTGTGTGTGTGTGTGTGTGTGTGTGTGTGTGTGTGTGTAGTTGTGTGCTGGGTTGTACAGGGATAGATATGGATTTAATTGTCGATGGGAGCCACGATTCAACATGTGCCACACATGTTGAATCTAAACAATAAACAATGGTTCTGTTAAAATGCCTGGCGCCCAAACACATCCTTGAGAGTCTGAGCTTTCCAAACATCACACATTGACTTTTGGCTTCCAGGAAACAGTTTGATGCAATTTGCATAAGGAAAGGAAAGGAAAAGACCTGCCCCCTTTCATTCCTGGGCTCTATTCTGGAATCCACAGCAGCTGTGTAAGGCCAACCTGTGGCCTCACCATACCGTACCGCTGTTGGTTTCAACTGGTTTTTGTTTTGGGGGTTGTTTCCTAACAACGGAAGGTGGATGTTATTAGCTGATGTTACTGCTATAAATGCTCCAGTCATGTAATTATCATGCCATCGGTAAACCTCGTAAAGTGTTATTATATCCACTTAAGAAAAACCTTACTAAAATTGCATAAATAAAACTTTCTCATTTAATAAGTGCATACTAATTAGTTAAGCGTAATTTATGCTACTTTAAAACACATAACACATTTTTGTAAGAGTCTATAAAGGTTTGTGAACTTGCCAATTCCTCAGGATATGTTTTCTTTTCCATACCACACACAATCCAGTAACTTGTGTGAATACTCACACTGCAAAGATCTGCAGGAGTCAGAGACCGACACAGATTTGCCCACGGTCAACAAACAAGCAAACAAAAACCCCAGGAATACATTTGGAAATAACTGTATTTGTACATGAAATCCAAAAACTCTTCTGACCCAAAACCAAAATCTTGTAAGCTGCTATCAGTCATTAATCACCAAATGTTATTATGTGCAAAACGCTGTTTGTGGCACCATGCTGGAGTCTTAGGGGCGGGTTTTCATGCCCTAGAACAGCTCATATCCACAAAGGAAGGCATCTTACAATGAAAAGACCCTATAAAAAAGGTCTTATTATTATTCAACAAATACCAGTAACTCTGTGCCAAGGACAAATTCCCTGAGGCAATGAGAAGAGCCACACCACAGATGTTCTGAACAGATGTGAGCATAACAAAGAGCCTTCATGGGGCCTATGCTGTGTCATGACAGCTTCTGAGATTACAGTCAGAGTTAAAACAAAGCTTATTAAGTCAAAATTGAGGCTACTCTATAGTCATATTAGTGGTTTGGGAAAAAATTAAATGCCTTTTGCTAGTTCAAATACAAATGTATAAAATGACATAGTTTAGTCTTTGATAAGTGATGCATTCATGATTCCTTTATGCTGGTGTGACATCTCTTCCTCAATGACTGTGTCTAAGACCACATGATTAGCAAAGGTTTTCCAAACCCTGGCCGCTAACATCAGCCTACGATCATCAATTGTAAATTCACTTGCTCTCTAGATGGATCTGTATTTAAAATTCTTAACTTGCAGGATGTGCCTTGTACTGTACAAAAGAAGCCCTCAGGCAGGCAGAGAGGCAAGCTCCTGACTGGTGCTGTGTGTGTGAGCTTCCTGGGACTCTCCTGTTCCAATATCCTGTGGGCTCTTAGCATTTCTCACTCAAGTACAATCTGACAATGTTAGTTTCAGAATCGCTTAAATTATACCTTCAATTCTCAACAAATTAAATCTTAAATAAATTCTTAAAGATGTTGTTGCTATATTTTAAAATATTTTAATATTTTAAATAATTTTAAAATTATTAATATTTTTCTATTTACCTTAGAAAATGGGTAATAAAAAAATCTGCCTAGTAAAAATGTATAGCTTGCCAATAGGTAACCTATTGGCAATTATGGGGTTAACCTATGGGGTTAACCTAGCATTTAGTTTAAAGTTTCCCATCAAACCAACCCCTTGGGATGTCTGTGATATACCAACCTTTAGTTCTAGAGGATTGTTAGGAAATGTTCTCTCAGACATTGTGACCACGTGGTGTCTAATCCACTGGATGAGGTAGTTCACCATATTCTGGTATTCAATCCATTTGACTTCAACATCCTAGATGACAAAACATCAGGAAAGCTGTATCTATGGATAAGAACACTCTTCTGCAACACAGCTTATTAGACATATTCCTAAGAGGCCAGGTGTCATGAAGCTTGACAGAGAAAACCAGGTGAACGTCTTCTTAGGTTCTGCCCGGCTACAACACTTTCTACACAAACACAATTTAAAACGTGCTATTAACATTTGGCCACTAACCCAGTCCCAGTGAGTGCCAATTCTGATCCAGAGATAGTGGCTGTCTGGGTCACTGCACCAAAGTGGATTCTGGGGCTTCAAAAAGAATGTTGTGACCTGAGAGGTTTCTAGAACTCAACTTAAGGGGAGCAACAATTTACAGAGGCCAGGCTACAGCATCCCTGCCAACCGCTAAGCATCTAAGTCCCCCAGCCTTTGACGCTCAACACAGTTATAGATGTGGTGGGATTTTTCAAATACTCATTAAACAAACTCTTTTACAAGGGAATGAACTATTATATAATTAAGTTTCTGAGGATGCTTAGAGATGGCACAACTACACTCACTGTTATATAATAAAAATCAAAACTTTTAAAGCATAACACCTGTGGTCAGGAGTTACTGTCTGGCTCACTGAAAGAGCACTGGGGAGTAATATCTACTCAAGTGTTTGAATGGCAGAAACAGGCAGCACAGGCTAAAAACTGGAGGGAAGAATCGGGATCCATGTGTGCCTTGGTCACCAGAGGCCTCTCGAGAAGGCTGGGCTCTGAGCTCTCCCATAACAGGCAGTGAGTATTCATACGGCCTAAGCAGGATGTAGGCAGAGCGTAGGTGAGACAGGAGTCCTAGAAGGCATGGCACTCACACAGCTCTGCCTCTAAGTGATTGGTTAATACTACAGAGCAACAGACGGGATTGTCAATAATGATAATCAAAAGGCAGTTCTAACTCCTGAAACATGTGCACAGATTTTACCACGTAGCCTGTGAACAGTATCACTAATGACAGGCCAGGACGATGACTTTGGCATGTGAAGAGTTAATGGAAAAATGGAAATGGAAAAGAGATGGAAAAGCATAAGTGCTCAAGGCCAGGTCTACAGGTAGAAAGAAGAGGTGACACTAAGCAAGAAGATAAAGGAGTGGAGCTGTAGGGACCGTTCGGTGGCAGGAGCTCAGAGAAGAGAAACGGGAACACACTGCATGGAGACCCAAGAGGTTACAGTCTTCACAGGAAAGGCAAGGGGCAGAGGAGAAAAATAAACCTAGAAATAATAATACTACAGAGCAGAGACATAAGCCACTGGAAAAGAAAGCACTAGGCTTCCAAGCAGTGCACGTGTATCTATATATCTTCATCTCTCTCATCCGTGAGAAGGGAGAGGGGAGCCTCAGTTCAAGGGGCATGGATCTCACATGAACACGGACAGCTTCCTGGTCACGTCTAGACATAGCGTTTGCTTAGCGTGGTCATGTCAAGGTGCACAGCTTGGTGAAATTCCACAAGCCTGTGAGAAATGCTATCTAGTGAGCTCCCAAGAGCTAAAGCTAGGAACCTAGCTCTGGCCACCTGGCCAAATGCAGAGACCTGCACCTAGGCCTCATCTGTAAGTCAGAGAACAACCATCAGTATGTTTCAGGGTCTTCTGAGTCAACTCTAAATTGTGTTCTAGAGTGGGACAGCTTAGCTATGCAGAAGGACAGAAGAACCAGCGGTTCTAAAGGGGCAGCAAAGAAAAAAGGGGAATCCGTACACTTCAGTGACCCGTAACTGTTGTTCAGAGATGTGCTGGGACTCTCAAGTCACTTCCTTAATTTGAGACACAAGGACTGTTTATCAGTTACATTTCAACTTCAATGGTATAACCACACTGTGAGATATACATGCAATCAGAATAGCACGCTAACCCAAATAATTAAATGGCATTTTTTTAAAAATCCTGCACTATAATTATCAAGAAATTCGGGTCATCAATGAAGCAAGTCTTCAAGCACAGAAAAGGCAACACTCACGTTTGCACCAATGCCTTCGCCACCTTCGGGGACTTTGGGAAATGCATCATAAAGGGAGGACACATAGGTTATCACCGACTTCTCGTCCGGGGAAGAGACATCGACATCTACAAGCAGCAACAGACATGAGTTATTTCACGATGCCCAGGCGAGTTCTGATGAGATGTTTGTGCCAGCACAGGTAAGAGTCAAGAAGACAAACTCACCTTCGGGGTCCAGAAGTCTGATAACACCGATTTTTTCAGCTACATAAAAAGCATGCTCTAAATTTGCAAGGTTGCTTTGAACAGCAACAGTATTCATGTCTATCAGGTCCGGCCTAAGAAAAAATGCACCGTGTTAAGTTTCGTACGTGCCAATTCAACCTGACACCTGCCTGGGTTAGCCACCTAAGTTATAGATCTGCAAGTACCAGTACCACACCCATATTAAAACTGAGGCTTCCTTTAAGCCAGTGGTTCCCAGCCTCTCAAATGCTGGGGCCCTTTAATACAGTTCCTCATGTTGGAGTGATCCCCAACCATAAAATTATTCACTGCTACTTCATAACTGTAATTATGCTACTGTTTTGAACTGTAATGTAAATATCTGCAATGCGGGATATCTGATATGCAGGAATATCTGCTTGCAACCAATGGGTTGAGAACCACTGCTTTAAATGCTTCCCAGGTCTCCGCAGCACCCACCCCTCCCCAGCCTCTGCAGGACCAGCCTCTCAATTCTCTGCGGCACCTGCCCACTAAAATCTCTTTAGAACCTCCCTATATAGAGGAGACCTCTGTCATCCCACAGGCTCTCAGGTTTGCTCAACATTACCCCCCCACAAATAGCGGGCCCTCTGTGTGCTGTGGGCATATGGGAGGAATGAGCAGTAAGAACACTGTGTAGCAGTCATATGCACAAGAAACTCCCCCAAAGTACATCACCAATCTTGGGAAGAAAATTAAACACAACTGTGTACTTTTGTTTAACTAAAGAAAAGGCAGGATTCTGCCCCGCCTCTGCCCCCGCCGCCCCCCTCCGCCCCCCCCCCCCCAGTCAATCTACCTGTACTTTTATTAGGTCTTAGAAGGAAGTGTTCATGGAATGGAAATGTATCTCCGCTTCCTATTTGTCCACAGGCTAGAAAATCATCACAAATACCTCACTGGCCTCCACGCCCACCTATGTGGCCAACATTCACCAGTAACAGTTGAGAGATAAGGACAGCTCTCTACACACACACACACACACACACACACAAAATATTTATTTAATTCACAGATTCACAGACCCAGGACATGTACTTATGTCAAGAATACTAAACAGATATGTACAAAGGTGCACTCCTTTAAACCCAGCACTCGGGAGGCAGAAGCAGGCAGATTTCTGAGTTCGAGGCCAGCCTGGTCTACAGAGTGAGCTCCAGGACAGCCAGGGCTACACAGAGAAACTCTGTATCAAAAAACAACAAAAAACAAAAAAACAAAACAACAACAACAACAACAAAAACAAAAAAACAAAAAAAAATAGACCAAATGTCTAAAGTTCTTCCAATAGAAAACTGTTCAAGTTTCCTGGAGAAATAAGACCCAGACCTTCTGAGACTGCCAACCTCCGGGCAAGAAAGAGCACGCTATTGTGAGAACCCCGCCATTAGCAAGGAGCATAAACACTGAGTAATCCCAATGGGAATGAATAAAGTCATTGAAGAATGAAGGTTTTCTGACCAAGAGAATAAAACACAAAACTTCTTTCAGGATGAGGTCATTTCAGAAGAGAAACAGCTGCACAACACAGGGAGCCGAATGAGCCCCTCCTCTGTCTTGAGTTTAACAACGTTACCAGAACAGAGACTGCAGTGGATGTCTTCTAGCCAAAGGTTGCAACAGAGAAAACAAATTAGCTAAGAAAAAAACTGTAAAGGGGAGGAAATCGAAAGGTACTGGGAAAACCAAAGACCCTAAGGAGTCTTTCTTACCCTGCTGCCTGGCTTGGCTGGCCCCTTCCCCTCTTCCAGTGGCCTTCCACTGCTCTTCCTGAAGCACCCGGGGGCCTGTGCTCTGCTCTGAGTGTCTACCGCCTCCACCCTTGATAATCTCACTGGGATAACACAGTCTTTAAATTTCCATCTATTTGGGACTAGAGAGATGCCTCAGATGCAACCATGAAATGTTTTGTGTTCAAACCCCAAGCAGCCATCTATCAAAAGCTGGACATGGCTTTGTGTGTGTATAACCTCAGCATTGGGTGGCAGAGAGATGGACCCCAAGAGCTTGGTGGCCCGTTGGTCAGCCTGTGAAAATGGTGAGCTTCAAAATGGTGGTCTTCAGGAGAGACCTTGTAACAAGGCAGTATTAGTGCAATAGAAGACCCGTGAGCACACAGCTGTACACCACACACGTTATGCACACATGCAAATGTGTGCTGTACACACAAAGTAATTCAGATGCTTCCCTCTTACTGAAGATATTTATCCCCATCGTAAAGCTCGCGTCTCACTTTTGTGGAATGTTAGTGGGAATTTTACTCACAGCCTGGCTTAAGTATGAAAAGAGCATGAGCCCACACTGCAGGCGCACGAAGGCAGTACACTAGCTTAGTTATTATCATTCCCCTATTTTATTGACATGTTTTCTTGTTCACATAATGCACTCTGACAAAAATATATGCTAGACATTTTGTAGAAAAGCATTTTAATGATAAGCTCTCAATTGTTTTTATTACCTTTTAATTTAATTTTTACATGCTTTATACCTTTTGTTTTTCTTTTGTTTTTTGGTTTTTCGAGACAGGGTTTCTCTATGTAGCCCTAGCTGCCCTGGAACTCACTCTGTAGACCAGGCTGGCCTCCAACTCAGAAATCCGCCTGCCTCTGCCTCCCACGTGTTGGGACTAAACGCGTGCGCCACCATGCCCGGCTGCTTTATACCTCTTAAAAACACCACAACCCATCTTTTCTTTCAGAAATGATTACAAGAAAATTACATAAATTTTAAATTGAAAATATAAGATCATAAGGACATAAAGTCGTTAGAACTGAGGCCAGAAAATGTAAACCTGTCAGATGTGGTGGTGCACAACTTGAATTCCAGCACTCAGAGGCAAAGATAGATAGATGAGGCCAGCCTGGTCTATGTACACAGTTCTAGGCCATCAGGGCTACATAGGCCCTATCTCAAAAACAAGGGCACACCACTTCTGTACATTCTTAGTAGGCATAATATATTATAAAAATATAAAGTAAAAATGTATTTTTGAAAGAGTGTGCTGATCAGGTTTTTTTTTTTGTTTGTTTGTTTTTGTTTTGACACAAGCTAGAGTCATCAGGGAAACAGGTAATGTCAACTGAAGAATCACCTCCATTAGGTTGGCCTGTAAGGAAGACAGAGGGAGTTATGTTCTCCATCAATGATGTCTATGGGAAGAAGCAGCCTACTAGGACATAGCCTATTATGGCTGCACCATCCCTGGCAGATGGTCCTGGCTGTGTAAAGTTAAGCTGAGCAAGCCACAGAGGGCAACCCAGTGAGCAGTGTTCCTCTATGGCCTCTGCTTAAGTTCCTCTCCTGAGTTCTCTCAATGCTAGACTATAGAATATAAGATGAAATAATCCCTTTCCTTCTCAAGTTGCTTTTGCCCACATTGTTAATCACAGTAACAGAATTTTTAAAAAGAAGAAATAGCTACTGCTGTAAGTTTACGTTTTGAATTAAATTAATATTTAATACTCTATGGAGTACCCATTTTTAAAAAGCACTCACTTTGGACAAAATGTTTAAATCACACACATATGTTCACATACATACACATGACTTATATACATGTAGGTATCGACAGATATTATATAATTTAAAAATATATCCATAGTAACAGCCAAAAGCTATCTGAACACTAAAATTCCACAAGAGACTTTTCCTTGGGTGGGGAATAATCCCAATATTACTTTCCAGACTCTAGATACTTAATGATTCATACATTAACTCGTAAGAATTAGCTGGGATGCTGTGGAGAATTATTAAATAGATATATCCAGGCCTTTCTCTGTGTATAGCCATTTCCTCTGAAGCTCATTAAGACCCAGGAAGCTCTAAAGGAGGCTCCATAAGACTCAGGACACAAACAACACAGAAGTCTCAGGAAGTCCTGAAACCAACCAAAAGCAGTACTCTCCTCCTTCCCCAGGGATTCACAAACAGGAAGAGTAACTAAAGGCACCTAACAGCTGAGGTACTGGAAGTGGATGCTGACCAGCCAAGCTGCCAAAAGGTACCCTCTGACCTGCTGAGCTGTTTGTGTGTCTTTCTGCGTGCTCTAGGTCCCAGCTTTGTTGAGTGGTCACCTATGCTAAGCTGGGCTTTCTGTGATGGAGCTGTGTGACTCACTCCTGCCTCGGTTAAGCAATCCCTCTTACTCCTGTTGGTAGCCCCGGAGTGTGCATGTGTGTGCATGCTTGTGTGTCCTCTCCCCAGGAGAAAGTCTCTCACAGAACACTACTCAATTCGGATTGGGTTCTAACTTTTCTTTCCGTGAGATCATTGGTACGGCTTTTTTTCTACCATGAGTTTTAGCCTGAGCTGGCCTTCAATTCTACTCTATATAAATCAGAGTATGATCTTCTGAGCATCCTGTGCTGTTACCTCCTGACTGAGAGGCCTGAACCATCAGCCCCAGCTTTCTCAGTGTGTGATTCTTATTCATTCTTATCTGAGGTCTGAGAACTAAACCATGTTAGCATCTCTAATAAATTTAATTTTCCTTTGAAGTGACGATCTTTCTTAAAACTTTCATTTTATTCCTTTAAAGTAGAATCACTTTATTCTCCTTAACTAAGAAATAAAAATATCAGATAGATAACTTAAGGAAGCCTCTCAAACATTTTTTTTTTATTAGTACGAAAACTCAACAGTAGAAATGCAAATATATACAAATACTAAGGTGGCCTATTATTTTCTCCTTTTGTACAACACAAGAGGCTGTTTTAAAACAAAACAAATAAAACAAAAAACAAAAACCCACCACCAACAACAACAAATTCTTAAAAAATATTTATTTATTTTATATATATGAGTACACTGTAGCTGTCTGCAGACACATCAGAAGAGGGCATCAGATCCCCATTATAGATGGTTGTGAGCCACCATGTGGTTGCTGGGAATTGAACTCAGGACCTCTGGAGAAGAGCAGTCAGTGCTCTTAACTGCTGAACCAGCTCTCCAGCCTGAGGCTGGTTTTGTTTTGTTTTGTTTTGAAATATTTTTCAGTTTATTTTTCTTGTTTGACTCCAGAAGCGGAGATCCACTGGAGAGGGATGCTGACTGATCTAACGCTCAAGCACAGAGGAAGATTATTAATGGTAAGATTAAGTCTGTAGAACAGGACTAATTTTTATGTTTAAATTAAAACAAACAAACAAAATTTGTTTTATGTTAAATTAAAACAAAACAAGCAGCTAAAGCACAGCGATCTGAGGTGATAAGACACTGGAGCAATTTCTGGTCTCAACTGAAACTGGCTACGGGCAGCTGGGGGAAGAGCAGTTTCTTGGTGCACACGCATTCTAAAGGCACAAAGGATACAAGATTGAAAGTGGCTGCAGCCAAAGCCTGAAGCTGTTGGGAGTTCCTGGGAGATGATGACAGGAAGCCGTGAAGGCAAAGCTTCTCTTGGAATGGATACTCCAAGCACTGAAGATGCCAGGGCTGTGCGAATTCAGAGCTACAGGTGTTTCAGAATGGAGCCCACCTAAGCCTGAATGAGCACAGTGTATGCCGCAGGTGGGCAGAGCCACAGAGGTAGTTAACAAGCCCTCCAAGGCCCTACACTATAAGCCCCAGATGCCAACCAACAATGGAGTTTTGTGCAGGTATTTGCAAGTCTAGATTTTAGGTTTGTTTTGACCTTAATGTTCCCATGTCCCCATTCTTCCATTTTTGGAATAAGAATATTTACTCTGTGCTATTACACTTTGGACATCTTTAACTTGTTTTCATTAAGAGGACCTCACAGTTATGAGACTTTGGACTTCTAAAGTACTGAAATTTGTGAAGACTGTGGGGGACTTTAAAAGGTGAACTAATTCTTATTTTTTTAAAAAAAGCTGAGAATTTGGGGATAAAGGGTGGAAGATTACAACTTAAAGTGATGTTCTGTTTGCCAAGTTGACAGGGGGTGGAGGGATGGTGGTTACTTTGTCTCGGGAAGAAAGTGCAGACTGGGTTGGCCTGCAGGCATATCAGGGGGGGTTATCTTTATTGCCTTAACTGACTGAAAAACCCAGCTTAAAGAGATATAGTCCCATTCCCTGAGTTTGGGTCCTAGATTGTGCAGGAGTAAGGAAAACAAGGTGAGCAGAAACATCTGCACTTACTCCTCTGCTTCCGACTACAGATGTGCTATAACTGACACTCGAGATTCTCCACTAAGCTGGACGTGGTAGCGCACGCCTTTAATCCCAGCCTTCTGGAGGCAGAGGCAGGTGGATTTTTTGAGTTCAAGGCCAGCCTGGTCTACAAAGTGAGTTCCAGGACAGCCAGGGCTATACAGAGAAACTTTGTCTCGAAAAACAAAACAAAACAAAAAACAAACAAACAAACAAACGATCCTCCACTGTGATTCCCCTGAAATGCTGGGTTACAATCTAGGCATGGATGCTCATCGGCCCTTTCTCTACACAGATGCTTTCTGTCAAGGTTCTTATCACTGCAATTGAAACAAGGTGGTCATACAAGATGAAATGTTCCATGTATGGACAATGATACACGACAATGTACTGCCATGGGACATTGTATAAGTAAGTGTCTTATCACAGTTTAGTCTTAAGGGAAACCAATACCAATAACAGAAACCACAGGGGTCCTGTGATCTCATCCTGACTTGCTCTCTTCTCTCTTGGGATACAAATCAAATCCTGCACAGCTCTTTTTACTTCCACTGGAAATCAGGAGTTACAACCAATAACAAAGAAGCTTGAACAAAATCATCTAGAATTCCAGCTATGCATGCCTATGGAGCATCGGGAAATGTGTTGGTCCTGGGAGGGGATTCCCAGCTGCTGCTGGGACAAAGCTCAAGAACCCATGTGGGCTGATCTCAGGGTGATGTACAAGAAAGAAATTGTAAACCCAGGCACGGAGAATACCATGCACAGGCTGAGGTGACTGGATGCTTTGGGTATACACATACATAACTTGTCCCAACCAACAAAGCACCAAGTCTATTCCTTCATGCATACAGTATTTAACAGGCATCTACCACATTCCAAGCAACAAGATGCTGAGAACAGTCACTGGGTATATGGAGAGCTTAGAGCACACCAGGAGGTCTCACCTGACTGTGAGAACACCTGGGAAAACTCACTTGTTATCTGAGCTGGCATTAGCAAGGGGCCAAAATGAGGCTGATTCAAGGGAACTTCTTATAGGATTGCAAACTTTTCCCCCTAAGAACTAGAGAAAGCAACTGAAGTATTAAATGATCAGATCTGAAATCAGACAAGGAAAGTTAAAATGATGGCAATGGGGAGAGGAACAGGGACCAGAAGAGGTCAGACCCACAGCACTGTGCTCGTAACACAGGTTGTAGCAACTAAAAGTTGTAAATATGGCTGAGACAAGAGAGGGAAGGGAGAAAGCTGGACCACACTGGTTAAACACTCACTCCAAAAACAGCAGCTAAGAGAGAAGAACTGAATGTTCAAGAGGCCAAACATGTTCAAGTGCACAGAGTGAGCCACATGGATGTCGCCCAAGCCCTTGCAAGGGTTTGAGTGGATGGTGGAGTCAGAACCAGAGTACAGCATGGTTGAGAAATAAGCATCAAGTGAAGAAATGAAGGCAGACACCTCTGCCAAAAAGAGAATGGGAAAAAGCAGCCCCATCCACCCGCAGGCACTAGCGTGCCGCTGTGTGCACTCATGAACACACAAAATCACGGGGTTGTGAAGAATATATCTATTGATCCTTTAATTAACAGAAACAACCAACATGCTTAAAACCCAACGGGGAAGATGATCTCTGGAAGAGAAAAGCAGAATGCCAAGGAGAAAGGAGGTGAAAGGGAAAGACAGAGAAGAGTGGTGGCACCTGGAGAGCACTGCCACTGAGCACACAACAGCACCACCACCACCACCGAGCACACAGCAGCAGCAGCAGCACCGCCACTGAGCACACAACAGCACCACCACCACCACCGAGCACACAGCAGCAGCAGCAGCAGCACCTCCACTGAGCACACAGCAGCAGCAGCACTGCCACTGAGCACACAGCAGCAGCAGCACTGCCACTGAGCACACAGCAGCAGCAGCACTGCCACTGAGCACACAGCAGCAGCAGCAGCACCACCACTGAGCACACAGCAGCAGGAGTCTTCTGATGGGTAGAAGAGGTTGGCTGTGCTGCACTGGAGCAGAGGCGATGGAACTGGATGCAAGGAGATGGGTGTGCATCCAGGAGGGAGAAGAAAGTCTTTACACTTGTTGACACCTATTTTCCATGAGAGGAGATACCCACTCATCTGTTAAGGGTAAAGAGAGATGAGGGGACAAAGGACAGACAAGGTCAGAGAGACCCAAAGTCAGACACCTCAGCGAGCATCCACTCTGGCTCTACCCCGACCTGTGACATTCCACAGCATGCATCACTGCCTAAGGACAAGCACAGACAGGGCAGACTGCTGGGCTCCTGCAGGAGCAGGCTTTCCTAGGAAAACCAAGTGCTCAGCAGTTTGTAGAAAATGATAAAGGGATTTACCCAGTGGAAGTTTTAATATAAAGACAAAGAAAACCCCACTCCAGTTACCCAGAGGCCAGGCTCAACGCAAACTCCACAAAGGCACGTGTAGCAGCATATGTTGCATAATGTCTGTCCTCTTTTCAACAGATCACACAGTAAGAACATGCGTTCCCTATGCCTCGCGTCTCCCGTGACAGCACAGCAGTTACCATAACAAATTCCTGAAGGTGACTGTTTGGGTCAGATCTTGTTCAGACTTCACATTCTCTAACTGTTCTTATTGGTGTAGCAAGCATCTCACCTCCTCCCCACTGCCCACCTCCCAAAGGTCTATAAAGCTGTCTCCTCCCCTGTCCCCCAGCAGAAAATATGGGCTTGCAGAAGAATCACACACAGTTATGTAACAGGGCGTTGGAATCCCTTTATGCTCATATTTGGGCACACATATTACTGAGACAATCAAAGCCAAGAACTCCTAAGTGGCAAACAGGATCTGAAGATAATTTCCTCTTGTTCTCAAAACGAGGTGTCTGAGTTTATTTCAAATGTTCTTCCTTTTTTAACCCTACAGAGTACCGCTCTATTAACAAGGCAGAGAGCACAGATTAGCAGCACTGTACTTACTGTAAGCTTTGTTAGTACTTCAGGATCTAACTATTGTAATAATTAAATGGTAATTAAAGAATTGTGGCTTTCAGCTTACAAACAACTCCTTTCGTAGCTGCCTCCTAACCTGAACAAGTCCAGAGGAAGCCACTGGCTTCAACACAGAGCGATCTCCTTCTAAGCACCCGCATGTAAGTCAACTGCCTAGAGTAAAATTTGAAAACAAAAACAAAACAAAAAACCTTAATCTGTAAGAGACTAAAAAAAACTGCAAACTTTCTCCAAGCAGGGAGGTGAGAATCCACTTATTTTTGTTTTTTTTTTAATTAGATATTTTCTTTATTTACATTTCAAATGTTATCCCCTTTCCTGGTTTCCCCTCCAAAACCCCCTTATCCCCTCCTCTCTTTCCCTGCTCACCAACCCACCTACTCCTGCTTCCTGGCCCTGGCATTCCACTACACTGGGGCATAGAGCCTTCTCAGGACCAAGGGCCTCTCCTCCCACTGACGCCCAACTAGGTCAACTGCTACATATGGGGCTGGAGCCATGGGTCCCTCCATGTGTACTCTTTGGTTGGTGGTTTAGCCCCTGGGTACTTTGAGGGTACTAGCTGGTTCATATTATTGTTTCTCCTATGGGGCTGCAAACCCCTTCAGCTCCTTCAGTCCTTTCTCTAACTCCTCCATTGGGGACCCTGTGCTCCCCTGTCCAATGGTTGGCTGAGAGCATCTACCTCTGTAGTTGTCAGTCACTGGCAGAGCCTCTCAGGAGACAGCTATATCAGGCTCCTGTCAGCAACCACTTGTTGGCATCCACAATAGTGTCTGGGTTGGGTAATTGTATATGGGATGGATCCCCAGGTGCGGCAGTCTCTGGAAGGCCTTTCCTTCAGTCTCTGCTCCACACTTTGTATCTCCTCCCATGGGTATTTTGTTCCCCCTTCCAAGAAGGACTGAAACACCCACACTTGGTTCTTCTTAAGCTTCATGTGGTCTGTGAACTGTATCTTGGGTATTCTGAACTTCTGGGATAATATCCACTTATCAGTGAGAAGCCATTTATTTTCATTCTGCTAAAATTAACACGTTAAACTACTTCATATCACATGGTAAGATGAGAATATGAACCTATAAACAAGTCAGAAAAATCAAAGAGTTTTGGAAACAAATCCTATCCTTAGGGAAGGATACACATGCCCGCCTCTGGCTCCTCTGGTGTAAGAGGATGCCGAAGGGAAGGAAGCAGGATGAAGACAGGAGAGGCAGCATCCGTCCGTGGCTCTCCATCACTGCTCTACTGTTACAGACCAAACAGCAGGTCACAAGGAGAAAGGGGATCAGAGCTGGTCACAGATTTTCTGTGTGTGTGTGTTTTAATTTGGCATGCTGAGGAAGAAATGTTTTATTTTATGAGGCTCTCATTAAGCTGGAAGCCCACCATTTCAGCTAAGCTGAATCCAGCATTCTGCCAGGATCCCCTATCTCCATCACCTAACCCTGGGGTTACTGGGCACATGCAGCCATGCCTCAGTTATATGTGGGTACTGGGGATTTGAACTCAGGGCATGTTGCTTTCACAGCAAGCACTTTTACCCACCAAGCCACCTCCCCAGTCACAGCACTGTAATGCTTGAAGTCATCACACCACTCGAAAATCTGCCTAGCTAATTCACTTTCCTCCCTCAACTCATGGTATAGCTGGTGTTTTGATGAACACCTTGTACATTAACCACAGAAAAATATGTCTATGATTTCAGCTTTGATGTGTTTTTAAGTAACAAATGTAAATAATTCAGTGAGTAAAAGGGTAAAGTTTAGAACAGGAAAAAGATAAGTAGACCTAGCAGAATACAATTAAACTGGGAAATATTCATTTCTCAAAAGCCTCGTGGAAGGGAAATGCCACAGTCCAAGGACCTTATTCTACAAAGATTCACACATCCACACATAACACAAAGTTAAAGTCAACATTTCGATGGGGAAAAAAACAACCCCAAAGGTGTCTACCAATTATGCATTTTAAATAAACTATGTTCCAATCACAGAACAAGGTACTATGGAAGGGAAAGGGACCTTGGCAGGGAGTGTCTGCCCGAGCCTGCCTAGGCTTATCCTGCTGCCACTGGGCAGGCTGCACTGGCAGCCCTCCCAATAAAGCAAGGAACACTGAGGTGTTCTCCCTCAAGAACGGAAGCAGGAGAACAACGGGAACAGCTTTCTTTGTGTCAGTAAGTATCCATTTTCCTTCCTAAGGGAAGGCTCAGCACCCAGTTCGTCTCTGAACTCGGCTAGGCAAGAGGGCCAGGAACAAAAACAAAGTAAAACAGGCTGGTATTTCCTCTGATACTTACTTGCCAAATTGTACCCTCCTCCCAATTAAGTGTAAAAATAGATGCAATAAAAACGGCAAGCAGATGCACACTACCTAGCCATATTCCTTAGTCTCTCCAATGCAGTGCACACTGGCTCTTTCCTGGCTTTAAATGCGTTGATAGTTACCTGGGACTAATTCCTTCTGAGTGCAACCATTCTGGGTTCCTTTTGTAAACAAACCATTTGATTGTCTTTGTAAAATGAAGCACTGTTTTGGTTGTTGCTTTGTTTTAGATTAGTAGCCACCAGTGCTTAGGGTCACAGGAACCGGGACCTATAATACGCAGGTGAGTGCACACGTGTGCACACACCCTCATATATCCAGACTCTGCAGCCCGAGGACTGAGGGAAAGAACTACCCAGCCAACAACACTCACACACCTTCCTGTGAGAACATTTCAAACCCGGAAGGGCCTCCTCCCACTATTAAACCAGTCCAACCCAGTTGAGCTGCTAAGGACTGACTGAATCAAGGACTCAGTGTGAGTCACCAGCCTGCAGGTCACATGATTAAACAAGAAGACTCTGACCACAGCCTTGTGGGGAAAGTTACCCAATTAAAAGACTGTTAAAATTTTCATATGACGAAGCACCGTGTTCCCAATAAATTTCAATGCAAAATGCAAATTATGAACAAAATAATTAATACTAAACTATGTCCTCCTTAATTAGAAAATAGTTTAAAGAGCATGTTCTTGCAAAGTATTGCCTAAAATTTCCAGTGTTAATTGGCTAATATATTTAAAGCAAGCCCATGGAAAGAATGCAGAGAATTAACTGAGACTGAAGTGAATGAACAGGTAAATTAAAGACAAGAGCGGGACAGGCAGAAACTCGTTAGCAGAAATAACTTCTCCTGGAAGTGTACCCCCCACCCGCAGCTTTCTGGTCCTGAGATCCTGGGGTTTCCCACATCATCTTGCAGGGTCTCGGGGCCCGTTGTCCTTCTCCATGCTCTTTCTGGTTACAGATTTAAGTTCACTCTAGTGTGCAGGCAGCTGCGTCTTCACACTGATGCCGGCCAGTACGGCTGTTTGGAACCCGGTTTTCAGGAGATCTGGGGAAAAGCTCCCACTTGGAGAGGCTGACCAAAGTTGGCTCCGGAGCAGAACTTCAAGAGTTTTCTCTCTCTTGGTCAGAGCCTTAGGGCAGAAGCCACCTGAAGTGCTCCTGGACTCTCCACCTCTCAAGAGCATGCAGCAATGGCCACAGGGACCTCTGCTGCCCCCACCTGGCTCTCATCCTGCTCAGAGAAAGTCTCTGGGGCGCCCTGGCTCTCCGCTCTTTGCCATTTCTCCCTCATCCTCTCTTGTAACACACGCTGACTCATCAGATGCTTCGCTTCTCTGACACTCTTTTCATTTAAAGACAGCAAATCCAGCCTTCCTGATTATTCTTTTGAATAACAAAGTTCTGAGCTTATTTGCACTGAGGCACGATGAAAACCTCTCACTCACTTTTCCGTGAAAAGATTTTTATTATAGATCAAAGAGCATCAAACTTATGTGAACTGAACAAACGAAACAAGCAGGCACGTGGCATTTTCATCATTTGAACTCTTTCCATGAAAACTGAACAGAAAAAGCAGAGGTTCCTAGAAGGAGCTGGAAACA
Organism: Mus caroli; assembly: GCF_978045245.1. Taxonomy (NCBI): domain Eukaryota; kingdom Metazoa; phylum Chordata; class Mammalia; order Rodentia; family Muridae; genus Mus; species Mus caroli. Next base: position 31,080,112 of record NW_028227256.1, on the reverse strand, counting down.
GCAGCAACATCTAGTAAGATTTAACTGGGGAAAATTAATTTATCCATGACCTATTTAAACAAGCCCCAAGAACTGTTCTTTATAATCTCCCTATTTTCTCGTTATTACCTGGACCATAAGCCAGGCTCTCTATCGCTCCTGGGTAATGGGACCTATTAACACTATAGAATTTGTGATTTTGCTCTTACTTACACTAAGTATTTTAATATGCTTTAATTTTTATTTTAATAGGTCTGACCATATTACATGATTTTCATTGTTAGCTAACTCTAAGTTCAGCCATTAATATTGTGTCTCAGTGATTGATGGAGAGAAACGAAGGCTTTTGTTTGGCAGTTACAAACGCACGGGCTCCTTTCCAGCTCACGAGCACTTTTCTGCATCTTTGCTAACTCTCATGAATCATTAAGGATGCAGGGCCACCCTGTTCAGATCGACACTTCCTTCTCTTTACAATCAGCAGCATACAGAAATTATCCCAGGAATGACAACATCACACCAGTCACACTCATTTCTTAAAAGGCGTATGATGTAAGCAGATGAATTAGCATTTGAACATTTTTTAGTATTAATAAAAATGAAGGCAACCGTCTGTTTCATGAGTTTTGTTTGTTTTTCAAAATGGTGTTACTTTGTATAGCCTTGGCTGTCCTGTAGACCAGGCTGGCCTTGAACTCAGAGATCTACCTGCCTCTGCCTCCTGAGTGCCAGGATTAAAGGCCCATGCCCAGCTTGGCACACCATGGCCCAGCTTGTTTATTTTTTAAAAACTAGCATATTCTACTGCAGACCTCTGCTGGAGCCGAGACATCCATCTATGTGGTTAACATTCTATATGTCTCCATGAGTGCTAACATTCTTTTTTTTTTTTTTGGTTTTTCGAGACAGGGTTTCTCTGTGTAGCCCTGGCTGTCCTGGACCACTTTGTAGACCAGGCTGGCCTCGAACTCGGAAATCCGCCTGCCTCTGCCTCCCGAGTGCTGGGATTAAAGGCGTGCGCCACCACGCACGGCGAGTGCTAACATTCTATATGTCCCTGTGAGTGCACACATTCTATATGTCTCCATGAGTGCTCATCTTCTACCACTGCATTCTTTTGACCTCTGTGCACAATTTCAATTTACAAAGTCTATGCTACCCTTAAAAATTCCTTTTTATTCAACTTCATATAATAGTTCTTTGGACATAAAAATCAGAAAACTAAACTATTTAAAAATCTTAGGATACTGACCTGTTAATTAAATACTGATTACTTAGGTTAGCAAACCTGTTTCTTACAGATATTCTAGATGACAATACTACTAAACATTGCTGTAGGCTCTCTGAAGTGATTCACCCCACCAATGGCTTCTCACAATGCAGTTTGTATTAATCCAAAATTTTGAGCATGGGGATGGGGTGTGTATGTGTGGGAGGCTGAGGGACAACAAAACCCAAGTGCATTTGCAAATGCAGTAAGGAAACCTACTGAATCTACAGTGACTCTGCATTTATTTCCTTAGGAGATCTTATATAAGAAAGCCTTAATAAGTCTCTTATGTAAAGTAATACTTGCCTACGTTGTGATGACAGATAGTATATATTTTCATTTTAACCCCTAGTCTTTCTAAGACATGTAGAAGCTGACCTACACAACTTACAGCTTTCTGGACACTGCAGCCGCCTGCCTGCCCCAGCCACTGCAACCATTCACCCCTAGCTACTGCAGCCTAATATCACCACCTCTAAAGGTCCTCATTTGCTTAGAACCCAGGCCCACCTACTAGCTCAGATAACATTACTGAAGCCAAATGAGATCCAATAAGAGGTCCAGCTTCTTATCTAAGTAAATACAAAGGATAAAACCCCACTAAATAGAGGTTTCCACAGCAAACTTAAATACATTAAAACCGTATGGGAGTATTTATATAAAACCACCTATAAATTGAAACACTGCTCCTAAGTTCCTATGGTTGTTAATACCCCAAACCCACATAAGGTGAAATTTTCCTTGCTTATTACTTGGCCTCTTGCATTTGGAATGAATTAAGATATTAAATAAGAAATGTGTGCAAGTCAAGCCTAGCTGTTTAATTCTTACACACACTGGAAGAAAAGAACTCAACTGTTTTCTTAAGAAAGGCCCAAAGACTTTAAAATAAGTTTTACAGAACTAAGGCTTTTTATGCAAGAAACCAACTAT